>NC_046628.1:14878710-15179758 GCF_900324465.2 Anabas testudineus
AAGTGCACCCTGAATATTACAGTATGTTAGGTTTAACTTGAATCCTGCACAAACCCTGATGAGTGACAGACATGTTACCTTGAGAACATCACAGGTGGAGGCAGCTCCTCCAGGAAAGATCTTCTCAATCTTCACCACCGGTTGAATCTTCGACTCCATCCCACCAGAAATACTGATGCCTGCAGCAAGTTAAAAAACAGGAGTGGGAGAATGTTTTATATTTCCTTCTTTAAATCAGATGTGATGAAGCACATTTACAGTCATTTACCTAGCGACTGTTTGGTCTTGGAGATGCTGACAGTTTTGAGCTCATACTCCTCGTCACGGTCAGATCTATCGAGTCCATTTTCAGAAGACGCCTGGTGGCCGTTCACCTGTTCGCTCCCCGCTTGCTGATCGAACACCTGTGACAACAGGGGACGAGTCCTGCGAGCAGCGCTCTGCAGTGTGAACACACTTTCTTTACTCCTTTCTTCGCTTTTTTCCTTCCTGCTTTTAGAGTGGTCGTTTCTAAACCGGGATCTCCCTCTTTCTGTACCAGCCTTGTCTGAAGTCGAGTGCAGCGAAACCTCGTCAAAGTGGACCGAGCGGATCGTGCCGATGTCTGTTCGGAGAGGAGGCCGGGATTCACTGCTGTGGGCAAGCAGCCAGTTGGGGAGCATGAGGTTGGCAGAGGGGAGTCTTAGCTCTCTGGACTCTAGGTCATATCTGTCCACTGGTATGTCCAGCAGCGGGGTGAAGGACCTGGAGGTGTGGGGCTTTTCCCTGGACCCCCGAGGCCCAGACAGGCTGAGCTTCTCCAGCTCCTCCAGTAGGTGGCTCTCCTTCTCCACCTCCTCAGCACTGTGAAGTTCAAAGCCTCCCCTGTAATCTGGTGAGAGAGTGCATGTTTTGTCTGGTTTAATTTACCTTTACCTAAGACGGTGGTGTGAAACACTTCATTACAGACTAGCAGCAAAGTAGATGAAAAGTTGTGCATTATAAAAATTAAAATACCCTGGTCAAAATAAAAAAAATCAAGTCAAAGCACAAAGCTGAGATTTGAAGCCTCCTACAATTTAACTTGTAGTAACTAGACTCCGAGAGGTTTCTTTTTAAAAACAGCAACAGGAAAATAAACGGTACAAACCTGGAATGGGAGTAATGAGGCGCCGTTTGGGAGCTCGACCAGATGCAGGAGAGCGAAGAGGAGGAGTCCGAACTAAAGATGAGCAGAATAAGAATAAAGTTTCACAGACCTGAGCAGCATAATGACTATTTAGAGAGTTCAGTGAGTCTCAAAGCACGATGTGCAATCAGCATACCAGTTCATACTTTGCAGCAATCAAAAGGCAAATAAAACGTAAAAACATCACTGGCTTCATCTGTGACCACAATGTTTTATGTGTTTCATATCTGATATTTATAAGTATAACTTACCTGATGCTTTTAATTTACAAACATATTTTTTCATGGTGTAACCTTGTGCAGGGAAACATCACAACATTTCAGCACACTTTCACATCCTGCTACTACATAAACAACCTTAGTTTCACTCCATTTGTAAAATAGTGATTATGATGATGTATGAGTTACATAAAACTCCAGAAAAAGCTACTGCAACAAATTCAACAGGCTCCATACGCACTTGAACGATACTTGAGGATGTCGTAGGCTTCAGCTTCAATAGGTGTCACCATGTTATTGAATACACTCAGGTCAGAAGGAGGAAGCAGCATTCTGGCAAAAGACAGTGAGAACAAAATGCTGAGTCACAGTGTTTGATTACAAAACAATTCCAAAGTGTTTTATTGTGGATTTGGATTTGTGATGATAATCCTGAAAACCCCTTAATCCCCTTCTGGCAGTGTTTGTAGAACCACTGTTTCTTGGGCTGGGGTTACATGTGGGTCATTTGTGACAGAGTTTATTAATATTTATTCTATTTAAGCAAAGAAACTCGTCATGATGGAAATATATCCGTGTATATTTAGCTGCAATATCCACTTAATGAAAGCCACATAATTAATTTTATACTTATTACCGGACTTCTCTCAGCAGCAGCAGCTTTTCAGGGCTGTCCAGCACAGTCAGCAGGTGGCGTATCAAGTTCTCCACTGACCTCTCGGCTACGTACTGCAAGCACCAACATAATCAGCAATTTATATCAAGTAAAAGATCTGATTACTACCTCCACCACTGCTGTCTACAGCTGTGAACAACACTCCCTACCCGTCGGCAAGTCTTCATCACGGCAGCCACCTCCTCCTCCGACAGCAGTCTGCGGGCCATGTCCTCCACCACTCCAAGCAGCTCTGCATTTGGCATCTGCTGTTGTCCCGCTAGTGCACCTTTTGTAGAAAGGAGGTAACGTGGTCAACACCACAAATAGTGCATCTTAAATATTTGCTCAGATAGGACTTCTTTTGTCCCTGAACTTCTTGATTATTTCCAGGCTTAGACAGATGGATAGAGGATATGCAGTGTAGAAAAGTGCCATACATTATGTCTTTCTGTAACAAAGTTCATGAATGTGAGCACGCTGGCCCATTTATTATATATAAAGAAGAAAAAGTGTAGTCGTCATTTACCCAGAGAACTTGGTAAATCCAAAATGCGTATCGTTTGCATCTCAGTGTAGAACTACACAAAAACCCAGCTACCTTTGCCGGTCTTATCTCTGCTCGGCGACTTGGAGCGCCCTCTAGAGGCGTCTCTCTTGCGTCCTCCCTTGAACAGCAAGTTGACAAAGGTCTTTGAACGCTGCAGGGTGCTCTTCTGCTCTGGGTTCTTCACTTTCTGCTTCTTCTCTTTCTTCTGCTTGATTTCTATGATTGCAGAACAACACGAGTTGGTTCAATCATTCCATGTTTTTAAATTACATTTTAAATACACCGATCCACTTTCACTTACCTGCCACAGTGACCTGGCTTTGTGATCTGCTGATCGGTCGGCTCGGTCTGCTGAGAGCCAGCAGCACCGCGGTCTTTGGCGACTCTTTCCTCCCTTTATCCTCCTCTCCACGAATCACTGTGTCTTTCAGCAGCGTGATTGGTCCCAAACTGCGGGTGGTGTCTGCACTCATCCTCTGAGAAGTACCATCCGTCTGGATGGCAGTTTCAGTTCGCTCGTACTCAGACCTGGGTGTAAAAACTACCATAATCATGTTTGACCAAATCTGTGTAAACATTAAATTGTTTTTAAAGCATTAATAAGTAGAAGTGAAATGGTGAATCATTTTATTCAGGTCTTTCTGGTACTTTGATAAATGTATTTGTAGGAAATTAAAATAAACACGAGGACCCCGACCTCTGGTCCTCAGTTGAGATGCAGACGTCCACCATGTCTGAGTCAAATGGCAAGCTTGGAGGGAACATGACCTGAGAAAGGCCGCTGAGAGAGCTGACTGGAGTCCCAGACGACAGGGAGGAAGCTGAAGAGTTGGATTCTGAACCCTGGGAGGAAGACTGCTGAGTGCCATTAGCCACTGAAGAAAAAAAACACATCATTTGAACTTTAAGATTATACAGACTCACAAATGTATCTGCACAAACCACAGGATTGCAGCCGTCACCATAATGAAACAATGGTGTTGACACACTAGGAACAAAACCAGAGACATACACTTGTTGAGCCACCTGTATTCCGCCACCATCTCCTTATAAGCAGGGTATCGTCCTGCTTCCTGTGAAGATATGGCCACAGATATGCAAATGAGATACAGTAGAGACCTTGAAACTTTTATGGGATCACTATTTTTGATCAAGAGTAACCCTAGACACACTCAAAAATAAATCATACACTTCCTCCTCCTTAGAGATAAACATTTTCTTTCTTGACTTTCTAGTAACCTTTGGTATCTGCAATGCTGTTTTCTAACTTAGGTACGTTTCAGCTTCCAGAGAGCACAGTGATAAGATAAAACTTACACATAACACAGGCTCTATGCTTTGATAAGCACCTGATCCCGGCTGCCTGGTGAATAATGCACATGGTCTGGCTATTTTTCACGGTGAGAAACCCAAGCTCCCAACACGTAAAGTGAGCGAGGAATATTACAACTGCATGCCAGCTGTCGTTCTTGCCACACAAACTGCCACCACTATATTCTATTTATGTCTAGTGACGCCACTTGTGTAGCATGTGTTTAGTTTTCATATTTAAGATCTTTTTTTTTTTTTTAAAGAAAAGGTAAACAGAAGGTTAACACAAGCCAGGAGGCACTAATGAAAGATCCTCCATGCTTTCTAATAACAAGAGTCATTGTGGAACATGATACAGCCTCTTCTGCACTAAACATCCCCACATTTAGCTGAGGCTACTTTACATATTCAGACTCATTGACTCCACTGTTACAGCAGCAAAAACATATGTGTTGTAATGCACAGAAATATCTTTTATGCACAAGCTATAGAAAGAAAATACATCTTTCATATTGTTTGCTGTGAATCCATAATGTGCTCAGTTGGAAATAACATGGAGGTTGTGCATCATCACTCTCACCTTGATGGTGAGCATGACATGTGTATGGCTCTTCAGCACCTCCACAGCATTACTGTGGCTGATATCCTCAAAGCTTACTCCATTGGCAGCCAGGATCTGGTCCCCCATCTTTATTCCATTCTGCTCAGCCAGTCCACCAGGATCCAGTCTGATACAACGAGACAGTGAAGATTTCTGTCACTTTTCAATTCAGGGAGGTTTGTTATTTATTTTAATTAGTATGTGACGGACTTCGAGGGTTGGAAGCAGAGCAGAGAGATCTAACCCTCGTTAACACGCAGCTAACTTTCTACAGCAGAGGGAACCTACTTTGAGACATAGATGCCCAAACCAAACTCTTTCCCCCCACGAATGTTAAAGCCCAGGCAGTAGTCGTCTGAAGTGGTGTAAAGGTGGACGATCCTTTGGAGGGCACTGCCTGAGCTGGTCTCCGAAGGTGTCCGTCCACTCTCCTCCACCACCATCCGCCTGTGTATCAAGTCCACCCTGAAAATTAAACAGGACACCGTACAAATTAACTCAGAATCATTCAGAATCCAATATTTTTATGATAAGCTAAATAGTTCATCACCAGGTCGTCTTCTCCTTAGAGTAGCGGATACCAGGGACCTTGCCAACACGTCTCACCACCATCCTCAGCCTGTTGTTCCCCGTCAGGACCTTCACAGCGCTGCTCATGGTGATGCTCTCCAGACTGATGCCATTCACCTCCACCAGTTTATCACCTACAAGCAGACCTGCCTCTTCTGTAAACACACACAGAAAAACAGAAATATACACAACATGGTAGGAAACAAACAAACTTCACCTTATTTCCATATTCAGATTAATTAATTTTACCTGCTGTACTGTTGTCCTCCACCTTACTGACAAAGATGCCGAGTCCATGTTCTGAGCCTCCACGCACGCTGAAGCCGAGCTTTCCATCCATACTCTTATCCACTGTGATCGTATGGAGGTCCTCACTGTCATCTCCACCTAACAAATAAATAATATAAATCCCTTAAGTCACTAATCATAGTGGAAATTCTTGCACAGTAATTATGAGGACTGTCAATTTGTAATATTTAGTAGTCGCTCCCTACAACAGCATGTGCTCACAGCCACGGCTCAACAAGTGATTTGCATACTTTCCCCCTGGGTTTGGGCTCACAGGCAACACACAGATTGTTTATATATGACTTCAGAGAGAACATAAGAGCTGAGAGCAATTATTACTCATCTTTATGGGTTATGTTAACAATGCTGCTATATTAATTGTTTTCATTATGGTGCAAAGCACAATGACATTTTATCATAATACAGATGATGTGCATGTGTAGATGTTCTTAGATCACTTTGCTGCATCTCATTTACCAAATATAACCCCGTCCTACATTTCAAAGAGCAACACTGTGCTGTCTATAATAGGTTGTAATATGCACCCTCCCAGCAGCCAGCACTGCTCCTCCTTACCGTCCACGGGAGAGTTGATGAGGATGACCCGGCCCATGGGCGAGCAGGATCGGGTTCCACGCCGGCGCTGCTCCTTCTTCCGTAAGAGGTTGCGAGTAGCCGTGTGTAACCCTTGAGTCCCGGGGGCCTTTTCCCTGCGGGACAGGTCTGACGATTGAGCCATGGAGGCTGCCGGGGTCCCCTTTCAAACAGACTCCACCGGGGGCTCAGCTCTGGGTGAAGCAGTCTGTTGCAGCATATAGCAGAAGGAAGGAATACTGTTGAATCTACACTCATTTTAAGTACAACCCGCTGAGACAAATACAGACTAATATAACAGTCTAACAGTAGAGCTGTAGGGTCATTGTGGAGGAATGATAAACATCTTTGTATAGTTCTGTGCCGATTCTACCTAGGTGTACCTAATAGGCGGATAACTAGTGTATGTGATGATCACATGTGGAGAAACAGTATTTTAAACACATGTACTGTAACGTGGTATTTTAAAAGAGCTTGCAGGTGGAGTGAAATGGCGACAGTCTCTAATCCGACTCACAGACGCAGGCAGCTTTGCAGCATGACAGCTGATTGTTTGGCTTCCTGGAGTCACACGTTGGTCCATTCCTGCCCATGTTGCATCTCTCTCACCTGTCTGAGTATGAGGACAAACAGAAGTTTGTACATTTACATATATCAACGATCTGAATACTTCCACAGCTACTCACATTACACCACACCAATCAACAATTACCCTGCATTTTACTGTGAGGTCACACACGGGATTCAGCAGGTTCACTGAGCTCATGACCCATTTAGAGTCAGGATGTCACATGGCTGCATGTCACTGAACTATACGTGTGGTAACTGCGCCCTAATGGCGTCACCTGGGGGTTTCCCCAGCCGCGTCACGGCGCTTCAGCACCTTGGACAACTCCGCTAAGAAGCGCCAACAAGTTTAGACAAACAAAATGTAAACAAGCTTTTAATTATTTTATTTTACTACCTGCACTTCTTTGTACCCCAACAGAAACCTAACCGTGTACTCACCACACATTTTACGCTTCAAGCCGACACCGCAGACACTTGCTCCTGTGTTGAAAATTAACTCTTCCAAACAACCAATTCTGTGAGGAGAGCGTAAATAACATGGCGACACTAAAAGCGGTTTCTTCCATCTTTCATCTTCATCATATATTGTGTAATTTAGCTCGTTAGCCTACCTGAGTCCATGTTGTGCAAAGTGACTCAACGCACCTGGGCCGCTTCTCCTGATGACAAGGCCCCGCCCTCAGACCAATCTGATTGGCTTGTTAGATCTTAATGAGTGTATTTGATTGGACGATTCATATGTCGATCAACTAACAAAGTAATGAAATTACTTATTTGTATTTCTAAACATCCTGCAGTTTAAAAGCTTTGTTATAGTTGGACATAAAGAAAAGTGAGAGAAGACAGGAACTTGTACCTTGGAATCCACTAAGATTTCCCAGTTTGGCTTTAGATGACAGCTCTGCAGCCTCTTAAAGAGAGATAAACAGACATTTAAAGTCTAACACACGATATGTTTTCTGTTTTCTCATGTTTTATAGTGAAGCATTGGATGTATTCCAGCATTGTCTGGGCCTCTGATAAAGCCTGGCATGCAACAGGATAAACGTTCCACCCAAAGCGATGTCTCTGGTTATATTGTAAAGCAAAGCAAAACTGGCTCCACTTAGAAACACACAGGAGTATTTCAGTACTGTACTGTAACAGACAGATGCAACAGAGGCTGGAGGTGACTTCTATTAAGAACAGGTCAGTGTTGGTAAGAATCTCCCTCTTCAGGAAGTAAGAGAGTCAAGAAAGTACAGCAGATTAACTTTTACTAGCTGCACAAATCCAGTTTTCAGTAGACTCAGAGCTGCTTTAGTGGAGATTTGAGACGCGAGAAGTGTAATGACTCAGTTTCAAAAATTGTTTTTATCAGTTACAGCAGTGATCATGAATGGATTTATTATTTTTAACAGCCAACATAGGTCAGTTTCCACATTAACAAGCACGAGGCTGGCGTTTGTTGACACGAAATACAAAACCAAATGTGGCCCAAACTGTACTTCTGTCCCCACCCACTGTTTTACAACAGTCCAACTAAGTACTGTTTTGTGTGGATGGGGTGAAAGTTCTCATACCAGACTGACCATATTTGCTGATGTTGGTTCACTTCAGTCCGTCATTCCTTCGCCCAGTGGAATTCAGACCATGTTTCTTCAGAAATCAACATTTCTTATCCAAGCCGTTAATAAAAAAAAAGACGAACTGTGCAGCACAAAGACTTGTTTAATTAGGTCACAGTATCATGGTTCCACATTTAACAGTATCACAGAGTAACGAAGGAAGCTGAGTGTTATGTATCAAGTCTGCTTCCTCTACTGAGTTTAAAGACAGACCATCATTAACACACTCAGACTCTTAGTACTCGGACAAACCTACAAATACATCCCAGATACTACTACACTAATATCACAAGTCTAATGTGCACTTTGAAAATATCCCTTTATCACACACTTCAAACATTTTGCAACATTAAGATGATCATTTGTGCTCCTGCATGCGTTTTATATGTCTTAAATCTTTCTTTGCTATGAAAGATGCTGGGTTTTACTGCTCTGGAACATGATTTTTATATGAGTTATACAAAGCATTATTAGTTTTCTACAGACAGAGGTTCCTTTGATATTCTTCTGGCAGCTTGGAGGACATCCCTAATGTTGACTTTATCACCAAATTCAATCTCTCTGTGCTCCAGAAGTATCCCCTGCAAGAGAATAAAAACAGACTTGTTATAAAAAAAAAAAAAACGCATTTAACTCATGACTGCTGCATCAAGTGGTGTCAACTTAAACGCACCTGATCTCCTCGTCCGATGACGAACACCCCACCGAGGACGAAGCCCTCGCCTAAAACGTTTCCCACAAAACCATTCCTGAAGGCCCTGAGGCCATTCATCCACACCCCAACACGAAGGAACGCCAGGACACCCATCTTCCGCTCTCGGGGTCCATAAAAACGTTTCTGAAATGCCAGCACACAAACCAGAACTCTTGAATTACTGGTGCAGAGCTAAGCTGATGAGTATTTACAGGAAGTGATGGAGAACAACTGACTGAATCTGGTTTGAGTGTTCAGTCTTAATTAAAAAAAAAAAAAAAAAAAGCAACAGGACACTGAGGTTCACCTTTTCATCCAAGAAAATCTCTCCCTTGAAGAATGGTCTGAAGTTCTGGACCTCGGTGCCGATGTCCTCCTTGACAACAGCATACAGAGGGACCCCGAGCTCGTCCAGCTGGGGTTTCAGAGAGGACAGCTCTGCAGCCTCCTGCAGCCAAACAACACAGAATAGAACATAGAATAAACAAAAAGTGATGGAGTTCAGTTATGTTTGTTACTTGTGCACAAATGTTTGGCTATTTTTATTTTTCTGTTCATAATGATTTGTTCTTACGGGTTAGATTTCACATGCAGACCCATAAATACTGTGAATTATTACCTCTCTGCACAAAAATCATCCAGGCCTCCGAACTGCCATGATGACAGCTCCAGACTCATCCCACAGAGACTTGGCTTTCAGAGTCCTTGTTTCTGAGTGAAAAACGAGACCAGAAGGTAAAACAGCTGATCAACTAAATAAAAGCTCTTTAAATCCAAGTAGTGGATAAAATGAGACGGAGACGGTTCCTGATTTACCTCCTGACAGCGTTTGGAGTTCAGTCTCCTCCAAATGTTTGAGAGTGGCTTTCAGCGGGGGTGTCAGAAAGATATCTGTGAAAAAGTTCATGAAACCCGAAACGAGGCCCACGACGGTGCCCACGGCGCTGGTGAGGAGTCCCATCACGATTCCTCGTCTCTGTCCGTTCACATTTGGTTCATCCTGTCTTCGCAGTCGTTCAGCCCGAGAGCGACGACGCACCGCGTCTGGAAGCGCCTTTAAGATCCGGACACACTTGACCCTCCCAGTGTTTCTCTATCAGCCCCCCCCCCAGCCGAAGGAGACGTTCATCAAACGAGCTGATTAGACGCAGCTGTGATCGACTGGTGACGTCGTCATCCCGCAGACGATAGTGAAAATTAAATGTAAATACAGAACAGACATGGAGCAGCGCCCTCCTCCTCCTCCTCCTCCTCCTCCAGTTCAAAGGTCACTGAAGACACTGAAACTTGCACCGTCATTCGGCCAAAGTATCAGACACGGTGGTGAGATTACACAATAAAACTTTTACAAAACACAACGGATTTCATTAGAGCTGAATAAAAATAATTGATGTTTACTGTGTGAGAGTTGTTAGAAATAAGTGACCGACAATTCAGATTCATCTACTAAAACCCACTTTACAGCCATCAGTCAGACTCAAACAGTCCAAAGTGCACTGAAATATGAGCTACATACAGTTACATAAAGTTAAATTAATCTGCAGGAAGAGGAAACGTTCCTCTGTATCACTTCAACTTAAATGTCAGTTTTATGAAGTGTGGTGTGGACACATGAATGTAACGTCCCCCTGTTTAGGTAAGAGAATACTGAAATAAATGAACTAAATCACATATGATTGGTGAGGAATGTTTATTTGTCCTGTATACTGCATGTGCACCAAGCTATACGTCCACTACGTTCTGTAAAAGATGGATCAGTGCATGATGAATCATCAGTCATCATGTGTGGTCTGCTTCTCTTTCTTCTTCCTGAAGAGAAACGCACAGCTTAGTCACAAATGATTCACTAATAAAGAGTATGTAGTCTGAGCCCAGACCCCGTTTGAAACAGATCAATAAACTATTTTTTTCATTTTCACTTGTTGCCAACATCCTCTACCTTCTCCTTTGACTCTTCCTGCTCATAAAGAGACTTTTCATTTTCCCCATGTGGAGTCACTGGCCTCTCAGTTGACACCGTCTCCTCTGTTATTACGTCACTCTCAGGTGGAGCCGGGCTATCAGCGGTCTCACTTGTCTGTTGCCTGTCTGCCTCCTGAGATGAGGTGGCCACAATAGTTCAGGTTAAGCATTAAGTATGTGCGTCCTGTCTGACTGCTGCAAGGGCACATTTATGTAAATATTCAGTAAGTAGACTAAACCTTCTCTCGGTTCTGCACGGGAGAAGAACTTGTTTGCTCTGGTTTGGGACCATCACTCTGACCAATTCCGTCGTCATCAATGTTCTGGTGAAACGGCAACATGGAAAATTAGTAGATTAGATTATGAAAAACAGAAATGATCCTGTCTTTCTGCCTGTGTCAGCCTGAACTTTGTTGGTATTTTATTAACCTGGACATCTGAGGCCTTGTTCTTTCTGTCTCGTCTTCAATGATCTTCATAACCACTCCTCAATCTTTCCTTATCCTTTATCCTACATACTATGCATCTTAAATGTGATTACAAGCCCGACCTAAATCTTCCTGCTGGGTAGATGATGAAATCAACAGCACAAACAGTAACATGTTTCGTCAGCATCACCTTCTCTCCAGGGTCAAGGGAACGGGGGCTTTGTTTGTCATGTAACACTGGAGTTCTGTCTGTTTTTAAGTCGTCGGCGTCTTGGCTGTCAAGTGTCGAGCCTGGTTCTGCTTCAGTAGTGTCAGCTTGATCAACCACCTGCAGAGTAGTTGTGAGACAGAATGATGTGACTGTACTCTACTTTAGTGTCACAGTGAGACGTAAGCGGGTCAAACACATCTGCTTTCACTCATTCTGTTCTTTTAATCAGATTAATAGTTAGATATACATAGCAGGACACAAAAAGTGTCACCTTGTTCTCATTTTGGTCAACTCCTCTGTCCACCTCTTGATTGGTGCAGGTCTCATCTTCCGGTTTTCTCCTCTGACGGATTGGAACTCGGCTCCACCTCCGTTTTCTCTTCAGTTTGATCACTCATCAGCTCCACTTCATTTTTTTCAACAGGCTGTTCTGTCTCCTCTTTGACGTCCTCCACAGGATGTCCCTCAGGTGACTCTTCACTGGTCAGATTCTCTGTAACCACCTGGCAGACATACCACGTCCTTATACAATTTAAAGTCAGTCATTTGATTGTTTGCACGCCATCAAGTGCAGGCGTGTCAGAGTGAAAATAGAAACCTGCCCCACCACCAACAATACCTACGTAAGATCGGATCTAAAATCCAAACCTAAGATAACAAATTTAGGAAGAATTTTGAGGGGGGCACCACCACCACCACCACCACAAGAAGCTCACTCATTTGAGATCTACGTTTTATCACCTCCGGTTCAGCGTCAACTTCAGTTCGGTGAACATCTGTGTCCTGCTGGTTTTTCGGATCAGGGCTTTTTGGTTTCTCTTCTGTCCCAGGTTGGTTGTCCTCAGCAGCGCCTTTTGCGGCTGGCCTGGGTTCATCAGATACTCTAGGCTGCTTCTCTGAGAGCTGTTGATGTGTTGATGTTGATATGCTCTTGAAGGATTTTGCTCAAAATGTCAAGTGTTTAAAACACAATGTGTAAAAGTAAAGAACAGTGTTGATTTTCTGATCTTTTCTCTCCTCTCTCTTTATCTGATGCTCTTGTCTTTCCTTAAATTAACCTCTCAAAACAGGGGAAATCACCTTAGAATTTAATTGTACCAATATAAGGACTAATGATAGCAGATACCATAAAGAAATAAAAGCAACCATATCAATCCCTCCAGCAAAACAAAAGCTGCATTAGAAGAAAGTTTTATACGATTAATTATAAAAACGTGTTTAGTTGCATTTAACATAATTTCTGAACATACTTTTTTAGATTCTTCCAAGGCCTCACTGAACTTTCGTTCCTCCGCCCTCAGTTTCTCCTGGTGCAATGCCTCCTCTCTGGCTTTTGCCTGCTCTTGCTCCAGGATTGCCAAACTAGCCTTTCTCTGGAACAAAGCAAAGATTTACAACAATAATTTGCACTGCAATTCAGAAACGTGAAACAATTTTACGCGACTTTCTGCTGCATTTCAGCACCTTAAGGACTTACATTTTTTTTTAAGTAATAAATAACAAAAAGAACTTCTGATCTTTAACATTATGCAGCCGTGCAGGGCTATGAGGGGATTCTGAATCGAGCCAAAGATAAAAGGCGACTGTGTTGTTACTCTCACAGCTCTTAAAGGCTTTATAGCTTTATAATGCCTGAGGAGCTTAAACTAAGTCTGTGTCATCCTTTGCTGCAGATTATGGCCTTGAAATTGTAGTAGTGAAGGAAACACTTCCCCCTATAGACCATCAAACTAAAGAGCAGCTCACCTCAGTCTCATATTCAGCATTTGCGTTGTACTTGTAAAGCCAGTGGGCCAGATACAGGATGGGGTTCACAGGGCGCTGCTCGGCCAGTTCAGCGAGTCCCTCTGCCAAACATTTTCCCAGATGTCTTTTTATATACTCAGAGTCCATGTTTGTTCTGCACAAATAGTTCAAAAACAGCTTCAGTTACGGCTGTAAATTGTAAACACATGACTAGCTAGTATTAAAAAGTAGCTGACTTAAGCTAGGTTAACGTCAAGTCAACTTTAAAAACGGTGTCAATCAGCGTCATTTGAATTAATTTTTTATTCACTTTTTAACTATAATGTTAAGGTACAGAATAAAAACGTTCCTCTTTATTTCTAACACAAGCTAAAATTGTAAAACAATAGAGTTATAATAGAAAGAAGCGTGAGAACATTAACAAAACAAACCTCTACCGCTGAGCGTCCGGATGTGTCTCCATGGCAACGGTGTCACCGCAGTAATGCTCCCCTCAACCTACTGAAACTGGTTCCTACTACAATTAGTAATTACTACTATTAATAATAAAACTAATAATAATCATCACCGTCACAATATGAATTATAAACTTTAATGTCACACATAATTAGAAGCGTAGTAATGAATGCAACTTAAAATAAGAAAATTAAAAAACGTGTAGGTTATCTCGATATCCAAATGGTACTTGGGAACAGTATAAATAAATTGGTACTGAGTTAATAGTGAGAAGAAAATGGAATTTAACTTAAAAAAAAGAAAAACAGAAATTGTTGCTGCACGATGATATTCTTAAAAACTCCAATTTGAGCTGTGAGACATTGTTTTTCCTTTATATTTGTTTAATATCAGTGATAGTGGTGAAGCCTACAAGCCACATTTCTCAGATGACACAGAGTTAATTTCACAGATTTTACATACAACACACCTTCCAGCCAAATATATACTTCATATTGACAGCAGGACCCAATCAGCTGTGTGAGATGACTGATGTAGGCCTGTCTCTCTCACTGCACACACAGTTTACTTTTACTTTCCAGCTTAGTTTTATACATTCAGCTGTAATTAGGTGGATTTGTTTCTCTCATTTGAAAGAAAACACATTTGATATTGGTCTTTAAAAACTGACCAATCTGCAGCTTTATCCTTTATTTCTAAGGCGGTAAACTAAAGGGCAGTACAGGCCCAAGTAAAACTAATGATTTATTTTATTTAGGGTCGTGATGCTAACCTCTGCTGGTTTTGGCACTTGGAAACTTCCCTTTTTGAGTAGTTTAAAAATATATATATTAAAATCTCTGATTATTTGTGCACATAATTTGGTGCAGACATATGTTATAGATGCACTAATTCTCATCATTTTAACATATTTTAACCTGAAATTGTCTTTTGAAAAAAGACTAAGTTTATCTCAAGAGTAACATAACTAGTTAGGAATCTCAAAATCTTTCATCATCACCATTTAAAGTAGATTTTGCAGGTGTATCAACTGACTTAAGGAGGGAAAAGTCTGTGCTGCAGGTTCATCCCTCGGAAGCGTCATCATCGCTGCAGCAGCAGTTTCCTTTGGAGCAACAAACTTGAAAATGCGCTCGACCGACGGAAACTTGTGCAGGAGCGACCAGCTGAAAACAGAAAACGGTTCTGCTTCTGAAGAGTCCGGATCCGAGCTGATCCTACCTGAAGCAGCTCCTCCGGTTTCACTGCAGGACACCACACTGCGTCAGTAACAGCTGTCCTGCAGCCCTGCACCGGCTGCCAGAAGGGGAATTACGTCCTCAGTGGAAGACTTGACAGAGGACTGGATTTTTTTTTTCCAGGCTTCTTGGATTTGGTGGAAATATTTGCCTTATTGTGAAAGGTAACCCAGCACCTGCGTGTTGTTGTTGAGCCAAAACATGAGTCGTGCATGAGAATCGAGTTAGAAAAGTTTCTTAAATTTAAGATTGAATGGTTATTTCCATTTTGGTGCTGTCTCCTGTTCTCTTAAGTTGCTGATACATGCTTATATTTTAAGGTAGTAGTTATACATTTAGTTTAATTTTCCTCTACATTACCTGAATGGTGTAAAATAACTGTTTATCTTGCCTGTTAAATAAATATTCACTCATAAACAGGCCATTGATACAATTATTGGTATTTATAATAATTGGCTGCACAGCCAAAGAAATCAAATGAGAGGACGTGTTTTAATAGGAGCGCTTTTGTTCTAATAATAAGCCTGGACTTGTAATTGAGCTTAGGTCAAATTTGGAATTGGTTGATTTATGGCCTCTCAGCAGTGTTTCTTTACGTGTGTGTGGGTGTTTGTGTTGTAAGGTGCACTGATTGTTGTTTTACTGCATTAGCATGCTTCATTATCTGCAGCATGGGAGGGAAAACTCTGCATATGAGCATCAGGACATGCCCATGTCTTCACCTGGCAGGTGAATGTCTGACTGGAGGCTCTTGCCTGTAATGTCCAGTGTGGCTATTCTGCAGCCTTCTCAATCCCCACTATGCCTCCTCCCAGGGGACAAAGTTTTATTTTTAGCCTGTGTCTTCATGGCAGATGGGCCAGATACTGTGATGCTGTGGATGCTGTTACCGCGTCATTTCTCTGCAGTTAATCCATGTTGCCTTGTGGTGCGGCACTGTGGGGCAGAGCAGATATTTGAACACAGCAGAATGTGTGGACACTGGTGCTCATGTTTGATCTTTACAACAATGCACCTGCAGATCTTGTGCAACATGAATGGCTCCTACATGGAGCCCAAGCTGTGGGGCCAGTGCAGATTTCAGTGCATCAGGTGGTGTTTTTCAGTTCTTAACAGTGGATTTTGTTTGCATATCACATATTTTCTATATTAGTGAGTCTTCACGTTGGTCACATGGCATCGTGTGTGTGTTGTCACATTGGTGGTAGAGAGTAAAATACGTGATGATGTACATGTGGTCTTCCTCAGTGTTTGTGTGTCTCACATCACATGTTCCTGGACGCAGAAGGTGTTGGTTTTGAGTTTCTTTCACCAACTGAGCCCATGTGACTGCTTGGCCAGGCCTCTATATTTTCCAGAGTACTCAAAAGGTGAAATAAGGTTAAAGATAAGAACAGCTTTTCTCCTCAAATTCACCATCTCATGTGTCCAGTTGTCTAATCGGTGTAATTGTAATTCCAGTTTTCTCAACTGAATTATCCTCCAAATTAAATGATTCTTGTTTTGTTTTGTTTTGTTTTGTTGGGCTGAATATATGTGACCACAAGCAGCTCCTTGGATGTCTGTGTATTTTATGGACTTGATTTGTGTTATGAATATGATAATAGCTCCCCTGGTGCTGCACAAGCTGGTTGGAATAATCTTCGTAGCACTTCCACATGTAATTCAGATTTCTGAGCTGCTAGTGCAAAGGCTAATAACTAATAGTTAATTAATTTAATTGATCAATTTAATGTGACATATTCTCGTCACTAACATCATATCATTGTGCCGTCATTAACCAGAAAACCAAAATGGTTGTGGTGAAACTTTTACTTGGCTTTGGTTTGCCAGAGATAAATCATTTGGCTACAATCTACAATAAAAGTCTGGGTTTATAAATCAGCAGGCCTGTGTCTCTGTTAGCCAGCTGACCAGCCGACTGCACCACAGAGATTATGCTACGTCTTCACAGCTCCTCACTATGCAGTGACAGAAGCATACTACAAATGACAGCAGCTGTCCTCTTAGTAACAACATTATTCATGTAGGGACATAGTGCAGCTGAGTCCACTGTGCACACACCTGATAAAGACATCAACATAACAGTCAAAAGGCTTCAAGGGCTTGACCCGAACATGCTGATAATTTTTTTAGTCCATCGACTGAGCGTGTAGCATTAAGGTTGAAGTGCAAAATGCATCTGGAAGCAACATACAATGACAGGTGGGGAGGTCTGTTTTAATGTGTCTCTGTAGGGGTTGAAATACAAGGTTAACTGGTGAGTGACAGGGTGTTGAAGCAAGCTGGAAGAGAGTGAACTATGGTGATTTGACTCCCGTGAGAAAACAGAGGAGAAGAGGAGCATGGCAAATGTCAAAGGACATGTGCATAAAAGCCCTCGTTTGTTCCCTAGATCTGTGATTTATCATCCAACAGCGAAATGTTTCTGTTTACGTCCAGGTTAACTAGACTCTGCTATCACACTGCTATGTTTGGACTTTCACATCAACTTCGAAGTTTCTCACTGTTTTCACTCATCACATTGGGTAATTTGAACTAAACGTCCATTTGTTTTCATCATGCTGTTAGAAATCCTTTGAGACAAAAGCCAAGTGCTGGTTCACTTAGCTTCCGGAGGTGAATACTTGCAATTGCATTCTTCTGCTGGCTAGTGTAACGAAGATGTGTCTAGGCTACCCTGTCTATATCCTCAACTGGAATGTCACAGGTCACATGGCCTCCACTGACATGCAAGGTGATATATATATTACCGTCTGGGAGGCTTCTGAAATTTAACATTCCCTCCGTCTTCCTCGGTTCCTCGGTTCGCCACCTGTCCACAGTGTGAGTCTTATAATGAGTTGACCGTCTCCACTGGCGCGGTGGAAGTTAGTGCTTAAGTGAAATTGTGAGATATTTGTACTTAAGTGCAGTATATTAAATTTCTAATGACTTATTATTCCTCAGTAGGTCCTATTCTGAACCTGAAGACTACTTTTAAACACATTGCTGTTGCTCTACGACACCACCAACAGCTGTAACTACATAAAGCCCTTAAAACATGTTGGTTGCACAATCTAATATAATCTAGTCATGATATTTAATAATTAATCAGTGAAGTGTTTTACTAAAAAACATTTTCAGTACAAGCAACAACTACTTTGTTAGAGCTTTTCAACACTGGCAGGCTTTTAATTGCTCTACTTAGACCCAGCTTCTTTTTTGATGGCTTCAGCAGGAACACCGTGATGCAATGCAATCAGGAAATGTTCCCCATAAGCCACAGAGAAACACATCCATTCTCAGGGGGTGTATTTTAAGGTTGGCTCACGGTCGAGGGCAGCGGGGCCCAGGGTTACCAGAATGGGGGTTTTAAAATGGGATGATGAAGGAGAAACTAGTGCTTGAAGTGGACTGTGAAGGGAGTTTTAGGTAGGTGCAGGGCTCCACACAGTGAGAAAGCCTGTTGTTATAGTTAATTGATTAATTATTGTCAAAAAAAGGACATAAGCTTGAGCGTTATTGTTTCAGGGGAACAGAGAAACACTGATTAGGTATGGCTCTCATTAGTGATATGGTTCAAATGGAATCATTGAAGTTGTAAAAATGGATTTGGAGCCTCGAGTGTCATGTAGCAGGATGGTGGGGGGTTGTAAAGTGCTGGTAGGGGAGCAGAGAAGGAAGCTTAGTGTGTCTGGGCCCCCCATGTAAAATAGAAAGTAGTAGAGAGGAGTGAGGTCGGTAAGATAAGTTGGCCTGCTCTCCTGTTTATCGGAGGGATGTGAGGCACAGAGCGGAGGCTCAGCTAGGAAGGAATGAGCGGAGTCATCGGGCTTGTGTAACACGACGCTCCGTCTTGATTGCCCGTAGCAGCTGGGCAGCCACTGTATCTGTGTGACCGTGTGCATCTCCTCACATGTGTGCTATTTTATGTTGAAGTGAGGTGGATTTCAAAAGATATTACCTTCCATAATGTGTGATCATTGTGCATCAGTCTGCCCTGCCCGTCATGTTGATGGCTCAGTCTGCTAGTGTGTGGACTCAAAAACCCATGTTTGTATCATGTAGACATTAAGTTGAGTTACTATTCTTTTTGATTTATCTCTGTTCTTCAAGTTTTTTTGTCATAAATCATATCAAAGCTAAACCTGAAACTCAGAAACATTTACAGAATGCGCACACTGAAATTGGTTTTCTCCTTATGGATCGTTCTGAATGTGTTTTAGTGAAGATCTGTGCATGCAGAACTGTTTATATATCTTTTGTTTTAAGTTGGAGGGTCCATTCAGCAGTGCTGTATGTGCAGCATGTTTTATTTTGTCCATGATAGCAGCAGCTTAACCTCCACACTAAATCAAGTGCTCTATCACTGGTTGTTAAATGCATCAAAGCATGTAAGCAAACGCCACTTGGACGTGACACGGAGTGTCTGCTAAGCTAATAAGTAATCTGATGTACACAAGTAATGTCATGGTCTCTTTAGAACGGTGGGAAAGTCCGAGCTCTTCCTAGTCCTGGACACTTCAAGTGGTGTATTACTGTTTTGAGTCTTTTAAGTTTTAGTAGTGCAGCAGGCCAGGGTGGTCATTACCTACACTAATGAATCAAACTGAGACGACAGAGACACTGTCTGTTCCAACCGTGTCAATATATGGTCCTTAATTACTGAGTCATTTAAATACTTGATTAATAAGTTAATTGGTTTGGCTCTAATATGTCACATCTTTATGAATGTTGTGTTCTGTCAGTATATACGTGCTCTCTGTTCTCATCCTTTCTCCAGTTCCTTCTAGGCAAACCCCGGTGAGGTGGCATCCCTTCGCAATGCGAAGATGGCGACCCTGCTCCCTCCCCCAGGCATCCATGCGTTCCGCGTCTTCACCCAGGAATCGCTGGAGAAGATTGAGAGGCTCAAGGAGGAAACAAAGAAGGCAGCAGAGGTAGAGGACCATGAGGAGGAAGAGCCAGCAACCCCAAACGCTGACCTGGAGGCGGGTAAGAGCCTGCCCATGATCTACGGAGACCCTCCACCAGAGCTGCTCAACACCCCTCTGGAGGACCTGGACCCCTTCTACAAAGCACAGAAAGTTAGTCTGAGCACATCTGGACTCATGTGGCAATCAAACACACACTGTGCAGCGTCTAATGATTATGTTGGACTACACAGTTTGGTAACTTACGTTCACTCTATACAGATCATCTCTGTGTCTTTCAGACATTCATTGTTATCAGCAAAGGAAACACGATCTACAGGTTCAACGCTGAACCCGCCTGCTACATTCTGAGCCCCTTTAATTTGGTTCGGAGAGGAGCCATCAAAATTCTCATACATTCATATCCTTTGATTAATTTTGTGTGTTTAGGTTTGACTGCAGTGAACAAAGGGAAGAATTAACGTTCATGTTTGCTTCTTTAATCCTGAATCAAATTATTTAGCATGTTCATCATGATAACGATTCTATCGAATTGTGTGTTCATGACAATGAGCAACCCACCAACGTGGAGTAAAACCGTTGAGTGAGTACTTCACATCACTGCAGATTCAGTAAGTCCTGTTATTACTTTTACTAACTTGTGTTTTGCACAATTTCTTTATTTTCTAGGTATGTTTTTACTGGTATTTATACCTTTGAGGCGACAGTCAAAGTGCTGTCTCGGGGTTTCTGTGTTGGGTCGTTTACATTCCTTCGAGATCCATGGAATTGGTTGGATTTCATGGTGATCAGCATGGCGTGAGTATCCAAGTGTACTTTTATCACAGGATTATTCATAAACTGATATTAAATCCCTATTTCAACCAAGCAGCTATTTAAAAACTAACCTCAGCTCATTCTGCAGGTTTTGATGACTTATTATTAGGTTAATTCAGATAGGAAAATGAATAGATAGTATTTAGTTTTATTTATTTATTTATTAATTCATGTCTTTCCACAGATACATCACTGAGTTTGTTGACCTTGGCAACGTGTCAGCTCTCAGGACCTTTCGTGTACTTCGAGCCCTTAAAACAATTACTGTGATTCCTGGTAATTTGAATTTTTTGGATTATTATTACATTTTATGCTGCATTAAAATCAATTTTGTGTCTAAATGTGAGTTACTGTACTAGTGAATATTAAGTTGAAGGTTTATAGAAGGCTGAACTGTATGTAACTGATTTATGGGAGCTGTTTTGCCTGGTGCCCCTTTTAAAAAGTAATACTTATTTTAAAAAGTAGGTTTAAGGTTCCATATGTGTATGACAGCTTGGTCCGTGTCAATATAGGAAAAAACAAGTTTGTTATAATAATAACATTGTTTTATTACATAAAAAGCCTAACGTTTAACTTAATAATTCATAATTATGAAATTTGATAACAACTTGAAATTATGTCAAAACAATGAGATTAAAAACCAAACTTTTTATTTCATTATTTAGATTTTCTAGCTGTTATTTCAACCTTTTTTGTCATCTTTTGATATTTTAATTTCACAATGTTGACTGAACTTTAACATTTTGACAGTTACTTAATCATTTTTACTTACTGTTGCTTTTCTTGTTTTGTAATTTAAAAAATAATAATAATATATAATATATAATGAATATTGAGTTTAGTATAAAACTATTATTTATGCTGTTGTTAAATATCTTGTCTAACCGACTTGTCCTTTGTGTTTTGTCAGGTCTGAAAACCATTGTGGCCGCTTTGATCCAGTCAGTGAAGAAAATGGTGGACGTCATGATTCTCACCGTCTTCGCCCTCGCTGTTTTTGCCCTCGTTGGCCTTCAGCTGTTTATGGGAAACCTGCGGCACAAATGTGTGCGCTGGCCTATCGATACAAATGAAACTGTCTTTGACTTTTTTAACACCACAGCAGCATTTAATGACACAGTGACCTTCAATGACACGATGGACGTCAATAACACAGGATATTACAACAGTACCTTCAATTTCCAGGAATATATTGAAAGCCCAGGTATGTTGATCGTGTGTTATGTCTCCTGTTGTGAGTTAATATTGTTTATAGTGAAATAGATTTCTCTGTCTCTTTGGTTTGGTTATAGAAAATCACTATTATCTGGAAGGCAGCCAGGACGCTCTTCTTTGTGGAAACAGCTCTGATGCCGGGTATGTATGATCCACTCTGAGGCCACCATGATCCTTTCTAATTCAGAACCACTGACATCTGTCACATCTGCGGTCGGGATGACAGTTGTTGAATGCTAATGTTTGTCCTTTGTTGATAGGAAGTGCCCAGAAGGATACACATGCATGAAGGCCGGGAGGAACCCCAACTTTGGCTACACCAGCTTTGACTCTTTTGGCTGGTCCTTCCTGGCTCTTTTCAGACTCATGACCCAGGACTACTGGGAGAACCTTTTCCAGCTAGTTGGCACTTCTCTTATTTGTTGCTAACAAATTTCCTCTAATCTGTAACTTTGTTCATTGTTAAATTAAATGTACTTGTCCTTAGTTCTCGTAGCTTCTCTTTTTCTCCAAACACAGATCCTGCGAGCCGCGGGGAAAACGTACATGCTGTTCTTTGTGGTGATCATCTTTCTGGGCTCCTTCTACCTCATCAACCTCATCCTGGCTGTAGTAGCCATGGCTTACGATGAACAGAATCAGGCAACTCAGCGGGAAGCCATCGAAAAAGAAGAGGAGTTCCAGAGGCTACTGTTGCAACTCAAGAATCAAGAACAGGTCTGTAAGGGTACATCAACAGATGGTGGTGGTAAACAATACTGAAATGATGAATGGCTAAACTTCATTGCTTAAGGACAGTGATATTTGCTTTGACAGCAAAGATTAAGAGCATTTTCTTATGCTGCTTAGCACAAAATTATGATAACAAGTTGCTGTTTTGTATTAAATTTGTAGTAAAACTGAGTCTTTTACCCAACAGGCTCAAATTCTTGGGAGCCGAGCCACTTTAACCAGTGAGAAGTCGCTCAGTCGTCACACAGCGTCTGACTTGGCAGACGATGAACTGAGCATTGAACATGATGAAACTGTCAAGGATTGTAACGGGAGACTCGTCCCCCGTCTGATCGTCAGAGCGCCCACCATGGTTAAGGTCAGTGAGCGCTGGTTGGACAACATCCTGCCAAAGATTGAAATGTTTCCTCTCGTTGATTGGAGTTTTTATAAACTCAACATGTTTTACAGTCTCCTTCAGATCACAGACTCAGGGAGAGGTCGTTAGGCTCCGTGCACAGCATGCTTCATCTGGATGAACCAGGCCTGATACACAGATCTGCTAGTGCTGCGACTGTGCTCACTGCAGCTGCTATGGAAGGTACAATACCAAATGCCAATAAACCACTTCATGTGCTGTTTGCTTATGAACATGGTTTTGCTTTGATTGCACTTGTGAGACAGATATAAGCATCATTCATGCCAGGTGACATAGTGAAAGTCTCAAGTGCCCACAGGGAATGAAGAAATACACAAGGCTTAGTAGCAGGTTCTCAACGCGATGCTCTAATGTGAGCTGTGATTACTGAGATTATCAGCAGCACGCTGTTATTTATTCTGTCAGCTGCATCCCTAGAATCACTTAAAGAGAACCCATGTGCTTTGATAACACTGACTACCTGAGCACTTTGTCTGCCTGTGTCTAGAGTTGGAGGACGCTCAGAGGCCATGCCCACCTGGCTGGTACAAGTTTGCTGACACGTTCCTGAAGTGGGACTGCTGCACGCAATGGGTGGTCTTTAAAAAGTGGGTGCACTTTGTGGTGATGGACCCTTTTGTCGACTTGGCCATCACCATCTGCATTGTGCTCAACACCCTCTTCATGGCCATGGAGCACTACCCCATGACCCCGGAGTTTGACTACATGCTGTCCGTGGGGAACCTGGTGAATATGTGCCACCCGTTCAGTTCACGTTCTGCCGTGTCGGGGTTGATTTATCCAGCTGTTAAAACAAATCTTTACCCGTTCAGGTTTTCACTGGGATCTTCACAGCAGAAATGTTCTTCAAGCTCATCGCCATGGATCCCTACTATTACTTCCAAGTTGGCTGGAACATTTTCGATAGCATCATTGTCACTCTCAGTCTGGTGGAGCTGGGCCTGGCAAATGTTCAGGGCCTGTCTGTTCTCAGGTCCTTCCGTTTGGTAAGAAACATTCATTAATTCATTCATTTGGATCTATTTACGGAAGAAGCATCCGTTTCTATTCATTATCTGTGTTTGTGTGTGTCCTGTGTTGGAGACAGCTGCGTGTCTTCAAACTCGCCAAATCCTGGCCCACGCTCAACATGCTGATCAAAATCATCGGCAACTCAGTGGGAGCTTTGGGAAACTTGACTTTGGTGCTGGCCATCATCGTCTTCATCTTCGCCGTGGTGGGTATGCAGCTGTTTGGCAAGAGCTACAAGGACTGCGTGTGCAAAATCGCTTCTGACTGTGAACTGCCGCGCTGGCACATGAACGACTTCTTCCACTCGTTCCTCATCGTGTTCCGCATCCTGTGCGGGGAGTGGATCGAGACCATGTGGGACTGCATGGAGGTGGCTGGAGCTGGGATGTGTTTAGTCGTCTTTATGATGGTCATGGTCATTGGAAATCTAGTGGTGAGTTGTTCATGCTGCTGTCTTGAGATGATGGAAATGTACTGTAACTGGGCAATGAGGATGCAAACCTGTAAAACTGGTTCAAAGTGTGTTCTGCTTTAAACTCAGATTAAGGTTGTTTGTCAGTCTTTGTGCAGCCTAGAAAATAATTTGTGCATAAATTTTCTTTAGACTTCCTCAAAATGTGTCTTATTTTTTATGGTCTGTTTTAGTTGATGACAAGATGAAAGAAAATTATTTCCACCAGTGCTTCTTCAGTGTGCAGTAAATCATAACTGGATGGTCAATCCTGAGCTCACACAGGCCACAGCTAAACTGTGACCGACTGGCACTAGTGAGAAGCTGTAAAGCTGACAAACTGTTGTGTAAAATCGTTCTATATCTCACGGCTATCTTATTATGATGACGGGAGATTGTGTGTCCTGCTTGTCTCAGTAGTTTATTGTTAACTTCCCAGCTGAAGGATGCAGAGGACAGACAGCCACAGCTGGGGGAGAACATGGTCTCGACACAGGGGGAGTATAAGTAATATCTACACAGCAAAGGCAGATGATGACCTGTTTGTAGATGCTTTCGTTGTTCTGTTGCATCAAAATGCGATTTGAAAACAGCTTATGACCCAGGTGGGCAGTGATTTCAATATTAATAGCTCCATGCCTTACTTCCACTTCTTCTCACTCAGTGTTTGGGTGCATTTCCATGACAAATCAGCAGTTTCTGATGCTTAGTGGATGATTCTAAGTATCTGAAGCTTGACATTTTCTTTTGGGCTGACAGAACAAAGCTAGCTGACGATCCGTCTTCATTTCAGCATCATATTAAGACCAGACCAGACCAGTGACCAGAGCCAAAAGTATTTCCGGTTAGGTTATTCATAGAAATGAAAAGGAAATGACTTGTCAAGTGCTGACTAGTGCTATTGCACACTCACTGCCACACTGTGCTGGAGCGATTGTGGCTTCTTTGTTTCTCACACTGTACCACCAGCCCACCCACCAATACTCCAGTGTATTCTCACCTCGCATAAAAATGCGCGGCATTTCCAATGACATAAAGGCAGATAATACACTTACACACTTGCACACAGGAGGGGGGGGGATTTCTATTTAAATCAGATGACTTGAGCCACCAAATAGTGGTTTTGACCTTGAGTATGTGCTAAGATCCGGCACCAGTAAGCTTGCTGCCGCTGAGGGAACAAACGTAGACAGCTGAGCGAGCAGAGTTCAGGTGGTAGCAGTAATGGTTGTTAAGATGATCATATGCAGCCATCTGCACCAAAGCATATGGAGAAGAACTGAACCTGCAAATTTAGGGACATTTTATGCTCGTCTCTTCTTTTCTTGCTCCTGAATTTGCAGCGTCTTAGTTGGATTATTTATTGACTTTCAGCATCATTTGTTCTTTTTTTGTAGCACTGCTTCTGTTTCCAAAGATGCAAAGATGCTTAGTTTAGCTTTGCATAAAGGCTGAAAGGTCGGAGAAACATCTAGCCTGGCCCAGTCCAACAATAACAGAGTCTAATGCTCAATAAGTAACACGTAATATCTCACAGTGACACCGAGACTCCTGCACATAAGCCCATGGAAAACTACAACTTATTTTTGTACTCGCACATTCAGGTGCATATAAAGCATCTAGGAAATCACCAGTGATATTTGTAAAAATCTGAAAGTTATTTTGTGCTGTTAACACTGAAAACACTACATATAACCCTTGAACAGTTTGTGTTGTCTTCTGTCAAAAATCATTGCATCTGTTACGCTGCTCTGCTGTTGAGCTTGTGTTTTGTGGACTTCGGCCCTCTTTACTGCTCCAACGCTGGAAAGAGAGCTCAACTTGTCTGTGTAACCGCGATCTCCTGCTAAACCTGGGAAATAGGAACCGAGAAATTGACTAACAGGTTTAAGAAACTAAAGATAGCTGCGACTGCAACAGGAGGCAGACGATGTAGTATTTATTGACGTGCCATCACAGGAACAATTTGATATGTGATGTGCATCTGAGCTCGCCCAGACTTTTGTGTTTATGCCGTTCATGTCTGCACTGATCCGTGGCTATAAACTTGTCCACCTGGAACTATAAAGTATTTACTGGGAAAATAGAATCACTCAACAATTCTGGATATTTCTACACAAAGACTCTCACATTTAGTTTGATTTAACCATTCTTAAAAATTTCAGATTTACACTCACATTTCTTATCACTTTCACGCGTTCCTTTCCTCAGGTGTTGAACCTCTTCCTGGCCTTGCTGCTCAGCTCCTTCAGTGGAGACAACCTCTCAGCAGGAGACGATGACGGGGAGATGAACAACCTCCAGATTGCCATCGGCAGAATCACACGGGGCATCGACTGGACCAAAGCATTCATCATTCGGACAGTCCTGCAGATTCTAGGCAGAAAGCCTAAAGAGCCTGGGGAAGGTCAGCCGGACGCTGTGGACTCTAAAGTGGAAGGAATTGAAATGAACCATTTGGACTCCAGCCAGACTTGCAAAATGGAAGATGGGATATCCAACTGTTTGGTTGAAGGCCGGCCTTCTGGATTTATTGTGGATGGGGAGCTCAGTCTTAATGTGCCGATCGCTCAGGTGGAATCTGACTTTGAAAACCTGGGTGAGGATGATGAAGGTGGTGAAGACGTGGCCCATGATGCTCATGATTCAGACATTTTAGATGATAAAAATAGCCGTCAGAACACGGTAAGCAGCAACCACACATACATAGACCCTTACCTACCTAGTAAATACTTATATGTATGATATTTCAAAGATGCAACAGTCTCACTATCAATCTTATGACAGTTTAAAAGGTAACAACTGATATTAATAGACACTGATGTGTAAAGTAAAAGTGCAGATACTTTCACATATTTAAAGTGACCTGACATAATTTTTACAGATACATACATGTAGTTTGATGACATAACATAACATAACATAACACACAGCAGTAAAAAGTATGTTAACTTAAAACTCTAGAGTTTTGTGATATTTCTACTTTGTGTATTTCCATATTTTCATACTTCATCCTTTGACTTTACTCCATTTCAGAGATATATCAGCCATAGTTACTGGGTCTCTGATATCACAATATTTTATTTTTATTATTTCTTTTAATAACTTGAACTCCAGCAGTTCTACAATGTGGTAATGATATATTTATTTAAGTAAGTGAAATGAATTCAATGAGTACTTCTGCAATTACTGCATGAACTGTGTGTGTGTGTGTGTGTGTGTGTGTGTGTGTGTGTGTGTGTGTGTGTGTGTGTGTGTGTGTGTGTGTGTGTGTGTGTGTGTGGTTAGTTTCACTTCCCATTCATTTCTATATGGGACAAAGATGGGCAGCTGCATAGTGAAATAAATACCTGCAGAGAAGTGGGAAATTCAGGTTCACTGTGTCATAATAAGTACTACTGTACTAAGTTAAAATACTCCTGCAGAGAGGTACATGTAGGACCTTTCACACATCCTGCACATAAGGGCTAAACAATAAATTGTTCTCATATCAATATCACGACTTTTGTGTTGCAAACATGTAAATTGTCCAGAACTAGCAGGTGAGAGAACAACAGATAGCAGAGACGTCTGTGCCCTATGTGTTTATCTTCCTACTTATAAAGGCTCAAGTTCAATATCTATTGGTGTTCTTCTAGGAAAATGTAGAAGAAGAAGAAGAAGAAGGAACAGAAGAAGAAGAAGAAGAAGAAACTAACATCTCAGGAAATGTCAAAGTGAGATTTATAAAAAACCCTTTTATCTTTTAACATCTTTTAACCTGTACAGCAGGTGTTGTATTTAAGGTGGTGTTATATTTGTGGTTCTGCTAATGAATTGAGGAAACCATATAGTTTACGTTTACTTCTGCATGGTGGCTTTTTAATTCACCTGCTCTCTCACCTCACTACCAGCTTATTGGTGCTTTGAATGATGGGGATTCCTCAACATGCAGCACGGTGGACTATCAACCACCTGAGCCCGAACCCCAAGTGGAAGAAGAGGAGCCAGACCCAGTGGAACCAGAAGCCTGCTTCACAGACAGTATGCACAGCCAGTCGTAAAAGTGTCTCCTTAACTATGCAGTAGTTGCTTGCTTTTTCTTTTGAAATAATCCTGAACTTTTCCTCTTGTTAGACTGTGTGAGGCGCTGGCCATGTCTCACTGTCGACATCACCCAAGGCAAAGGCAAGAAATGGTGGAACCTGCGTCGAACTTGCTTCACTATTGTGGAGCATGACTGGTTTGAAACCTTCATCATCTTTATGATTCTCCTCAGCAGTGGAGCTCTGGTGAGTGTTGTCTCCAGTGCAACAAATACGGAAACCGTTTTCTGACGGTGTTACAGTAATCTCGTCTTTCTGCAGGCCTTTGAAGACATACACATAGAAAGACGGCGAACCATCAAAATTATTCTGGAGTTTGCAGACAAAGTTTTCACCTATGTCTTCATCATCGAGATGCTCCTTAAATGGGTTGCATATGGCTTCAAGACCTACTTCACCAACGCCTGGTGTTGGTTGGACTTTTTCATTGTAGATGTAAGTTTTGATTTCTTGTTTCGGTGTCGTTTGCCTATTTCTGTGACGGCACTTGAATAAAAAATGTTTTGATTCTACCACAGATTTCCGTGATTAGTTTGGTCGCCAGCTGGCTGGGATACTCTGATCTTGGGCCAATCAAATCCCTCAGGACGCTCAGGGCTCTAAGGCCTCTTCGAGCACTGTCAAGATTTGAAGGGATGAGGGTAAGTTTGCAGTTCACGATGCCCAAGAACGTTTGAGCAATGTGTTTGCATGTTTATTGCATTGCGATGCTCATTTGACCAGCTTTCCCCTGTTGTTTGTTGAATGCATGCTTACACCATGGCTGCTTTAACAGAGCTGACTGAGGTAAGAGTCCCATCAGTGACTGACAATTGACTGATACTAAGTTTATTTATAAACTAAATGAAATTTCTGTGTGATCCTAACACCTCTCTGTCGGGCAGGTGGTGGTGAATGCTCTCGTTGGGGCGATTCCTTCCATCTTCAACGTGCTGCTGGTGTGTCTGATCTTCTGGCTCATCTTCAGCATCATGGGAGTTAATCTGTTTGCTGGCAAGTTCTACCGCTGCATCAACACCACCACAGAGGAGCTTTTCCTCATGTCAGAGGTCAACAACAGGAGCGACTGCATGGCCATCAGAGAAGCAACACAGGACGCCCGCTGGGTCAATGTCAAAGTTAACTACGATAACGTTGGACAAGGCTACCTGTCTTTGCTTCAAGTGGTGAGAAGTGCTGTTAGTGAATGAATCTGAAGTTGTTGTACACAACAAACCACATTTTGAGACACATGTATATGTTTGCAGGCAACTTTTAAAGGTTGGATGGACATCATGTATGCTGCTGTTGACTCCAGAGAGGTAGTTAATTATGATCATTTCAGGAAAAATTCAGAAGATGATGATATCACCTTTTATCTGCACTGCTTTCACTTAATTTATTTCTAATTATGAACGTTTTCTGTTTGATTTAGGTAGAGGAGCAACCTTCCTATGAGATCAACCTTTACATGTACATGTACTTTGTCATCTTCATCATCTTCGGCGCCTTCTTCACACTCAATCTCTTCATCGGCGTCATCATTGACAATTTCAACCAGCAGAAGAAAAAGATAAGTGTCACACTCTTTACGAAAAGATTGTCATTTATTTGAAAATGCACAAAAGTCATCACACCTATAATGATCTTTGGGTTTTTTCTATCTGCACTTTGGAGATAAAGACATCTTCATGACTGATGAGCAAAAGAAATACTACGATGCCATGAAGAAACTTGGTTCCAAGAAGCCACAGAAACCAATTCCACGCCCAACAGTACGTCTTTCACTAATACATGTTATTTATATATTAAAAAAGATTGTTTATTGTTTGTTATCTACATAATTTGATGTTGAAGATGTAGCTGACAAGCTGACACATGAGCTGGGTATGTGTGGCATGACCATGTTGTCAGTGACCCTTGTGTTGACCTTTTCTGCACACTGCTGGTGTGAACAGGCCAAATGACCCTGCTGGATTTGTGTTTCTGTTCCTTGCCCTCCCGACCCTTCCCCACACCTTCCTTTGACCTGCAGAACCTAATCCAGGGCATGGTGTTTGACTTCATCAGTCAGCAGTTCTTTGACATCTTCATCATGGTGCTCATCTGCCTCAATATGGTGACCATGATGGTGGAGACAGACAATCAGAGTCCTGAAAAGGAGGATTTCCTCTTTAAAGTCAACGTGGCTTTCATTGTTGTCTTCACCGGAGAGTGTGTGTTGAAGCTCTTCGCCTTGCGACAGTACTTCTTCACCAACGGATGGAACATCTTTGATTTTGTTGTGGTCATCTTGTCAATCGCTGGTGCGTAACAAATGCTATTCAGATATTCTCACCCACCGCAGATTTCATGTATGTTGTCCCTGATCGTAGCACATCTCTTCTCATTTCAGGTACTATGCTCTCAGACCTGATCGAGAAGTACTTTGTGTCTCCGACTCTCTTCAGAGTCATCAGACTGGCCAGAATAGGCAGGATTCTGCGTCTTATTAAAGGGGCTAAGGGCATTCGGACGCTTCTCTTCGCTCTCATGATGTCGCTTCCCGCCCTGTTCAATATCGGACTCCTGCTCTTCCTCATCATGTTCATTTTCTCCATATTTGCCATGTCAAACTTTGCCTACGTCAAAAAGCAGGCTGGGATCGATGACATATTTAACTTTGAGACATTTGGTGGTAGCATCATCTGCTTGTTTCAGATCACAACATCGGCCGGATGGGATGGACTGTTACTCCCGATGCTGAACAGGGAGCCTCCAGACTGTGACCCACACTTTGAGCACCCTGGCACAGATGTAAAGGGTAACTGTGGGAACCCAGGCATGGGCATGATGTTCTTCTGCAGCTACATCATCATCTCCTTCTTGGTGGTGGTCAACATGTACATTGCCATCATCCTAGAGAACTTCAACGTGGCACAGGAGGAGAGTGGTGACGCACTCTGTGAAGAAGACTTTGAGATGTTCTATGAGACTTGGGAGAAGTTTGACCTGAATGGAACTCAGTTCATTGAGTACAGCCAGCTCTCAGATTTCTGTGATACTTTGCAGGAGCCTCTCCGAATGGCTAAGCCCAACCGGCTTCGCCTCATTGAAATGGATCTGCCTCTGGTTATTGGGGACAGGATCCACTGTCTAGATGTCTTGTTGGCCGTCACACAGATGGTTTTGGGGGACACAGTGGAGATGGCAGCAATGCGGGAGAGCATAGAGGCTAAGTTCATCCTGAACAACCCCACCTCAGACTCTTTTGCACCAATTACTACAACCGTGCGGCACAGAGAAGAGGAACTGGCTGCTCTAGTCATTCAGAGGGCTTACCGCAAGCACCTACTGAAACGAGGCATACGCCATGCTGCGTTTATGCACCACTCCAAGAGGATAGGTAGACACGACGAAGGCGGAGATCCTCCAGAAAAAGAAGGGCTGCTTGCTCGAAAGCTGGGAGTGCTCTACGGGAGCAACCAGGACCTAGCAGCAGAGATGGAGCAGGCTGCTTTAGAAACTCTAGCAAACCAACTTAATCCACAGACATTACCACATGACACGAGAGCACAGCGTGGTCAAGAACCACCTGAGCCAAATATCATCGTTGTACCTGTAGAAATTACCAATGAGGTTTTATTACATTCTGCCCCCAACCAACATCAATTCACCCTGCAGGCAAACCTGAGAGAGTCAGTTGTATAACAAACAGCAATTTAATGTGTCTTTTCTAAAGTGTTTGTTAACGTGAGCTGAATTTTTCCACATTGGATGATGAGGTTACACACTGCTAATGGATGTTTACACTGCGCTTATGATCATTAAACCTTCTGTTTTTTTTTCTACATGATATTTAAATGTCTTTTTGGGTTGGAGAACTTGAAATTGGAGTGCATGGCTGTCTCTGATAGTAAAAGCAAGTTTAATTGATTATGTAAATTTGTTAATTAATGTTTATATTTTCACATTTAAATCCTTTCGCACACCAGTTTCCAACCAAAGAGCAACTTGAAAATCAGATAAAAACCGAATTGTCTGTCGCAGTTTTGCTGCGTCCATATCACAGGCTACATAGTTGTATGTGCAACAGAATTATCCGAATATTTGGAAATTCATTTAGTATCTTAAAGTTAAAATTGTTTAGTTGGGAGTCACCTACGGACCTAGTTTAATTCATTTTTATGTAACATCTCACCAGTGTGAGCTAATCTTACAGTTAGAAACTAAATTATTTTATTTATGGTGACATATTTATTGTACATATGTACATTTATTAATAAACAGTGTGAGTCTGGATCCAGTTCACCCCCCTCTCTGTTAGTAATTATTAGTTGACTAAAGCGTGGGCCCACTGATGCAGTTCTGTCCCTGGCCCAGTTTATTTTGCACTATATCTGCCCCTTTGCAGTAGTTAACTGTACGACTGAGAGTGTGGGAGCTTCTTTCATCACTGATCTCTGCATGTTCTTTGTCTTTTATCCCACAGCATAAAGAAATGTGTTTTCATTCAGGTTGACTCTGTGACTCTAAACTTAAGCTGAGATGTTTACATTCACTTGGTTACGTAGCAGAACTGCTAATCTTCCCCGTCCTTCTGGAATTTCTTGTACATTTTGAATTAAGTTTGGCCTCAGGTTGGATCAAGTGCACAGATTGTGTTTCGACTTGATTTTAAATGAACCTGAATTGACCTTTTTACATTTTATTTTCATTCTAGTGGTGGATCTGTTCATTTCAAGTCTGTCCTCTTGTAGAAAGGTTGCCTCACTCGCTGTTGTGTAAGTCTTAACTGAATTTAAAACGTCTTACTTTGAATATATACAAACATGAATAAAATAAGCACTTTTGCAGTTATTTTTTTTACGATAGACTATAGACGGCTCTCTCTTCTCTTGTTTATTTAAGAGGTGTCACTTTGTCTTATCCAGTCTGTGATGTGACCTGCAGCAGATTCACATGCTGCTGCAGCACTTTGCTCCTCTAATGGTCATTTTAACAAGACAGCATCCTCCTTTTGTTTACATGTCTAATGTAGGGAGGACAATACTGGAGATTTACTGCTACATCTACACTCACTATTGTCTGTATATACCTATGTTCCTGTTTTCCTTCTGTATTGTATATTTTTATTATTTTGTTATTATAAAAAACTGTAACTCTATTATTAGAATAAAGGACTTTCCTTTAGGGAAAAGTTGGTTCCTGTTCTAACTTGGCTGTGAAACGACACTGGTACACTGAGGCTCTCTGGTGGTTGAAAGGTGGAAACGCCTCACTGCTAAACTTGGGAGTGCACTTATGGCATTGTGTGAATTATGATTCATGCATATTTGGTGCATTAATGAGTGGATATAGCTAAATTTTGAATGCACTTTTGACAGAGTTTAACCTTCAAATACTAAAATTGTGCAGCACAGTGGGTGGTCTACTTTCCTTTCACGCCACAATCTGCACTGCACTGGAGGTCGCATGGGAGCAGAGTTCAATTAAGAGCTGTTTCTTGAACAGAACTCATGACATCTGCACTATACACTCCAGTGCACGGATCACTTACTCATTTGCGGATATGCTGTAGGTGCATTATTATTAACTGGCAAGAAGTAAGGCGGGGAGTTTGTTTCATTTGCATTTGTTTGAAGTTGCATGTGGTGCTTTGCCAAGTTACATAAAGGGATGTGGGCTCAGCTGTACAGACGCTCTGCTCCGTTGTGTGTGGCAAATTTCCATTTTGTTCCCTGGCATAAGAATGCGGCTTGATTCCCTATGACTGTTTGCAGCAGCACAGTTTGATGCTCAGCAGTCTCAACTAAGAATTACTCTCATTACTGACTTATTGTACAGTTTTCTTGATGTTTGGTCTGTAGAACATCAGATAGGGATGTAAGATTTAATAGAATACTTGTTTTATGCTGACATGAGACAAGGAAAAGCTTTATTTTCAGAATCTGATCTTAAAAATCTGACCTGAAAGATGTGAATTCAAATAGTTATAGTAGTTATATCGATTACTGTTTCTGATTTAAATATAAAAAAAATAATAATACTAATATTAAAAAATGAAAAAAACAGGAATAGGTTTTGGTAATTGGTGTCAGGCTCTGAGTCACATTTCAGTAATTATGGTTGGAGGAGGGTGGTGTTTCCTGTCAGCTTAGCAATGTCGTTGGAGGCAGCAGTTTATCTCCTGCTCACATACTGTGAAAACTCCATGCAGCACTTAAAAACCGAGCGCCGGGTGCTGTAACATTGATATTTGCTTTGAAAATTATGAAAATGTGATGTGCTTGGCTGACTTGAAGACTTCACTCTTGACTGCATGTGGATGATGCATAACAAGACAAGGAGTTATCGCTAACAGCAGTGTGGGGCAACGGTGGCCACACGGTTACAGTAACATGCAGGTAAAGAGTGTAGAGAGAGGCCTGCAGCGATCAGATAGACCCAGAAAGAGTCACACTACTGCATTTTGGATCAGCTGCAGGCGACACAGTACAGTACAGCACAGCAAGAAGTATAGAGCTACAACTACAATCTCCAAATATTAATATTTAGTTATATCCAAACAGGAAGCGTGAGTAATCTCTGTACTACAGTCCATACAGTAATTATTAAGGTAATTCAGCGCGCAAAGTGGTGGACAACACACACACAAGAAGCCCTGAAATACAACAAAACTGTTATTCATGTGCAAAATAACCAATTTATAACTATATCTTGGAGTCCTCTCCACCAGTTAGTGCCAAACGCACATTACACCATAACCAAAAAAATGTTAGTCAATGTTTCAAGTCAATCTTTCCAATACACTTCAACGTACATGAATGCACCCTGAGACTTCACCTCCACCAGGCACGTCCAAGATTTACATCATAAGTTGAAGGTGCATCATCATTAAGGAGGGCAAGTGGGTCACTGTGGATCGGGATGTAGAGAAAGTTATTCCCTCAATGCAGGGTCGGTGGTTCAATCTCTGCCTCGTCAGATCCACGTGTTGCAGTTGGGAAGAGACACCGAACCTCAAGTTGCTCATGATGTGTCTTCACATCTTTATTATTCATGTATCAGCATAAACATAAAAGCTTTTCTCACTGTTTGAATAGAAGAAATTACGAAATGTTTTTTAATAATGTGGCCTTTTCAGTGTCCCATTGAAAAAAATACAGTAGGTAGAAAACAATACAAGTATTTCCAGTATCTACATAATACCTGAGTTTCAGTATTGATTCTGAAACTCAGGTATTGTGTTGTTACTGGAATCGAAAAATGTCAGACGATAACAAGCCTTAGACGGACTCTAATAATACTTTGGAATCACAGACATGTTTGTTATTGTTGTTGTTCACCTGCAAACTGTGTTAAAGTCCCTAATATTCCAGTTAACAGCTTTGTTTCACTTGTACCTAAAACTGGAACAAGTGAATGAAGTCTGACGGGTTTTTAATGTTAAGTGTGGGTTGTTCAAAGTTACTATTTTGGTTACACTGCTCTTCCCCTCATTTGCCTGCTATTAAAGTGTGTGTAGTGACAGACAGCGCAGCCACTGGTGCAGACACGTCGCCTCTTGTTTGCAGCATTTTCACGGCCGCTCACAGATTTTGGACACGCGTGGAAATAGTTCTTTTTCTTTTTTTGCATGTCATCATGCACTGGTTGCTGGCTGGATGCTGTGGGCTTGCTCTGATCCATTTCTCAGGTAAATGTAAACTTTTGCAAAGTGATTTAATTTAACTGTTGCTGAAAAATGAAAACAGAGCAAACAACAGTGACCTGGGTCCTAACTAGTAATATTTACAACTCCGAGCTGTTACAGCAGCAGTATGGCTTTTAAAAATGCTTCATATGGTCATTTAGTTGGATTTTTATGTCTGTTTTGTCACAGCTACACTGCATTGAAGCATTTTGCATGTTATTTTTGACTCCACAGCAGCACTACTTCCTGGCCATCTGGGGGTAAAAGAGGAAGTTGTCTTCTGAGACAAAGACTATGATATTGTCATGATGATGAACTTGTGTCTTAAAGGTTTAACATGAACATGCAAATACAAGTTATTCCATTGAATTATAGAAAAACTTTTATTTGAGATTTGTGGTCCATTTTAGAGAAAAATAATAGAGACATCAGAAAAGAGGACAACTGATGTTTACACTGAGCTAATTGCAGCTCTCGGCTCAGTTACCCTGTTCATCAGCTTCTGCATGTTCTCCACTTTAACTATTACTCACAAATATTCATCATTTTGATATTTGATTTATTCACTTAATGTGTCGACTATGGCAACAATTGTTTCTGAGATGGTTTAACATACTTGGATAATCATTTAATCTATAAAATGTGTTTCAACCAGAAAATTTAAATTATTTTTGAACAATCTAAGAAGTTTTGAGGCGTCATGAAAAAAATTCACCTAAAGTCACACACTCTAATATTTCATTGCTGCCTTTAGCTTTGATAACACCACGCATTCACCGCGTTTTGAAAAGCTTCCGCAATGTCACAACAATTATTTCCATCCAGAGTTGCATTCATTCTTTGCCAACATCTTGTTTTATTGATGGGAGAGTCGGACGCTGCACAAAGTCTTCTCCAGCACATCCCGAAGATTCTCAGTGGGGTTAATGTCTGGACTCCCTCTGCTCCCTGAACCACTCTTTCACAATTTGAGCCTGATGAATCCTGGTATTATCATCTTGGAATATGTTCATGTCATCAGGGAAGAAAACATCCATTGATGGAATAACGTGGTCATTCAGTGTATTCAGGTAGTCAGCTGACCTGACCAACTGCAGCAAACCCAGATCATGGCCATGCAGGAATTATCCAGTGGGAGACTCTGACCTATTTGCTTAGTTCAATTCAGCTGGTGACGTTTTTTTTGGAACGGGCAGCGTAGATCAACCTGAGAAAAAACAGCAAATTCTTGACATTTGAGACGATGCAGGCAAATTGGTTGATTATATCATTTAGTCTGACATCAGCTTTAAAAGACTCTGCTACAAGTAAAAGTGTCCTTCTTTTCTACCTAAGAAAAAATTTAGAAAAATGTCTGTTACTTAAAGCACAAAAGTGAAAGAGTATTTTAAATATAGAATTTGATTTCCTTATATTTAATCCATAAAATCAGTGTTTTATTTATAAAATGATTTCTACAATATAACCCTCCAAAAAGTAACTAGTAACTAATGTTAACATTTATGTAATAAAGTAAAAGTAACAGAATATGGAAATGCGCCAGTAAAATACCTTAAAATTGTACTTTAGTGCAGTACTAACAATCTCTGCTTTTATTTATAAAGCAAAAAACTCAGTTTTCAGATGTTCTATGTCTGTATTGTAGCTTCAAATGTTGTGAGATTTATCTTGATGATCTGTCTGAGAGTTGGTTTTAAAAGTAGTTTATTGTCAAAAGGTAATTTGTTGAATGATACAGGCGCCCAAAAAAATATGTGTGAATCTAGGACATGAAGAAACAACAGAATATGGCACAAAAATTCTAAACCTTCCACCTTCTTCTGTCTGCTCAGGGGCCCTGCAAATCTCCCAGAGGCCCCGGTTCTACGGTGTGAGAACCAACCAAAAGCAATTGGCAATTTACTGTTTGGTCTCCCCACAACATCTGCAAGCCAACGTGTCATGGTACAAGAAGGCTCAGGGAAGTGACCATAAGGAGTTGGTACACGAAAAAACAGCCACATTTAAGACGTGGAATATGATTGGAAACGCTCTCATTAGGATCCAAAATCTAAGAGTAGAGGACAGCGGAGTGTATTACTGCAAAATCAACAACACACTGGGACCTGGAACTCACATCGAAGTTGTCAGTAAGTGGCTGGGACAACAAATGCAACATGCGTAGTTACAGTAGTTGGTAATTCAATGTGACACACCAGTAACCTGAGTGTTTCCTCCCACAGAACCCACTAGTCGTGAAAATGCAGAGTACAGGTCCAAAATGAAGGATGGTCTCATTATCCTGCAGGGCCTGCTGCTGGCTGTGTGTGTTGCTGCTATAATACTGCGCAAACAAAAACTGGTGAGCAACATGCTGAGTAACATTGCTGCTTTGAGGCTCTGTTGCAGGTCACACTCATGTTTCCTGTGTTTTCACAGGATGAAATATCAAATGTTGGAGTGTGCATTGGTAGTTTTAAAGCATTCATCTGTAGATGACATTTCAGATTTGTCCGTTGACCTTTAACAAGTTCTCATAGCCCAAGTCTTGACTTAAACCAAGACTTTTGAAATTAGAACAGGAAGCGAAGCTCATTTGAGGAGGAGAAACTGTGACTCACTGACATTTGTGCTTGGAAAAGAGGCAGCGAAGACGTAGAAGTATAAAAAACAAAGCGTCACCTTCCAGTTCAATGGCAGAATCATCTTTATATATTCATTTTTAATTTGTGCTGCATCATTTCCACTTTTTCATCTCTCCTGTTTTTTCTTTTCTTCCACCAGTTGGAAAAAGGAGACAGCATATATGAGGAGGCTGAAACGGACCACATCTATGAGGTTAGTTGGAGTTTCTCTGTGTTACAGTAACAGTCAGGGAGGCATTTCTTTTTCTTTCTTTTAGTGAAGCCTTGTCACATGTGAGCACACATCACAGCTGCATGTTTTTCCTTTAAAGTACACGAGACAAACAGGACACAGTCTCCACGCACTGCTGAGCTCCTAACCACAATTGTTTCTTCAATGCAGCTCTCAGTTTAAGTCTGAACTGAATCTATCGACCATGTGGAAGGACCCTTTGTTTTAAAGAAATCATATCAGGATTGTCTGTTCTCACATGTTCTTTATGTTCCAGTTGAATGTGCTAGACACAGCGTGCAGCATGTTTAAATGTCAGCTCCTCGGCTGCACATCTTTATCCTCCAGTCACTTCTGAATACAAAATGCAAATGATATCTGCACTGAGGCCCAAACACAGGCACATACAAGTCATCACTCTTTCATCTTCAATAAGACCATGATACCTCACACCCACACGGGTTTTACAACATACATGTGTGAACTGACTTGTTTGCCTCTCTCAGGGCTTGGCGATCGAGACGTGTGGAGGGGGTTTATACGAGGAACTCACTGTGTACGCCGAGGCTGAAGTTGGAGAAGCCCCATGGGAGTGAAAGTGACATAACAGAATGACTTTCCACCTGAGAATGAGTACTCACTAGACACCATTCATTTTAAATTGTACATTTTAAATAACAGGCGGAGTCCTTCACGGACCCACTCACCTCTGGAGATGTGTCATTTTCTCCTTGTACAAAGTTTTTTTATTTTATTTTATAATTGTTCACCAGTGAAATGCTTACCACGGTGGGGCTTAAAGGTTTGTGATTGTCTCTACTTCTGCATAAATATGATCTAAAAAAACAGAAACAACTCAGACAAAACATGAATTAACTGTGGATAATTACCTAATATTAAATAGATATGTGTGCCTTCAGTACTTAGTGTGACTTAAACTAAATGCGAACGATAATACTAAAGGTTCACAAACTTTTAAGATTGGACATGTTTCCACTAAACTAACAAAGAAGTGTATTTTAAGTCGTTTTACGACTTGTGTGAGACACATTCATGCAGAAATAGACAAATGTCTGCAGGGTTTATAAATGTTAAGGCATCACTCTACATGTGCTGTTAATATTGTGCTGTCAGTAACTGCTTTAGTGGGATTTGACGTCCACTGATGTAAATGAACAATCTTAACAGCTGATGTTTCAGCTAACATTTTTGGTGCTTCAACGTATTTCTGTGTTGTGCACGATGACTGATGCCGCTTGACTAGTGTGTTTTATTTTGTACCCACTGTACAGCAGCTGTTAGACTGAGCTCGTTGCAGATTTCTTGTGAGATGAAACTCGTTCCTGTTGTATGGTTTTAACATAAATGAGGAATAAAAATAATAAAATCATTTCCATTTGTTTTTATTGGCTTTTATGAATAATCATGTAAAATGTGTACATTAAAAAAAGGTTTCATTAAAAACATATAAATACATAAATAGGTGAATAAATAAATAAATAAGCAGACAGATAAATTCCAGCTGACAGGTTTTAGTTGTTGGCCGTGAGCACAGAGGAAATCAGCTGGTCGATTCTCAGTAGATGGGTTTGGATTTCCTTCCTGATCAGCTCCCAGGCTGCAGCACTGTGGTCCTGAAGATAGAAGAGGATCATCATTAGATAGATAGATAGATAGATAGATAGATAGATAGATAGATAGATAGATAGATAGATAGATAGATTATAGATAGATAGATAGATAGATAGATAGATAGATAGATAGATAGATAGATAGATAGATAGATAGATAGATAGACAGATAGATAGATAGATAGATAGATAGATAGATAGATAGATAGATAGATAGATAGATAGATAGATAGATGGATAGATAGATAGATAGATAGATAGATAGATAGATAGATAGATAGATAGATAGATAGATAGATAGATAGATAGATAGATAGATAGATAGATAGATAGATGATAGATAGATAGATAGATAGATAGATAGATAGATAGATAGATAGATAGATAGATAGATAGATAGACAGATAGATAGATAGATAGATAGATAGATGGACTGACCTTTCCCTCCAGGACGTGTCGTGACAGTCTCTTGAAGTACATGTGCAGCTTCTTGTTCTTCTTGTGGCTCCCGATCTGGAAGAACAAAGAGGAAAAATCATTTTCAAATCCACTTTTTAACTTTCACCACGTGAGGCTTTGTTCATCTTTTCACTTACACAGGAGCGAAGACCTTCAGCCTGCCGAGTCACAACGCTGAGAAAGTGCTCCACCGTGCTCTTCTCCCATGATGCAGAGCTGTGATCCTCCTCAAACAGGACAGACACCTCCTCCAGAACCTGGACTGTGAACACCAGTTTATCCTCAGCCTGGACGACACAGAGGACACATTTATCATTTAGGAGCTTTTGAAACACAGAAAAAACTATTTCAAAGACAATAAAACAAAGTTTTTCTGTCTAACTTGTTGCATTAAACAAAAACTGTCAGTGACTCACTGAAGCTTTGGACGCCTGGCTGTACAGATCCTTAGGGAAGGTCACTTCAGCATCCTCAGTGGTGTTAGTGGAGTTATTAGCCTGCAGCACACACAAACACACACATCAGGAGGTAAAATACACTGACTAACATCAAACATCAACACATGACTGGTCATAATAGGTTTTTAAATGCTACTCACCATAGTTTCTAGTAGATTCAGAGAGTTTTCACTGCACTGTCTGAATTTATGATCCATCCATCTGCAGCGCAGAGAGGAGCCTGAAGTGTACAGAGCCACAAACAGGCAGAGAAAGAAGATCCTGTGGAGCATGTTGTTGAAAATAGAAATACTGGGTTTGTATGAAGCAGGTTCCGATGTGTCCTGTTGCTGTGATGGAGCAGACCTGCAGCCACTCCTTTATAGCTGGACACCTGTTTCGATTTCCTGACTCCTGGGAAACCCGAGTTCACAACACACGTTGATGTCACATTTCACATTTGAGTCGTTGTCTTCATGGGAAAAATATTTAACAATTACAAAGAGTTGAATAAATCAAAGTAAAGATTAAAAGTCTTCGTCCGGCAGCAGCTCCATGAAATGATGAATTAGATAAATGTACGTTAAGACATAAAACATAAAACAACCTCAGCTCAGTATTGATGATTAACAGAATAATTTTATTGTTTGAAATTAAAAACGGTTTAATTATTATTTAAAAAAATAAGACTAAATAGAAAATTGTAGACCCTCCAACTTTCTAAAATCCTTGTCACTGAGGATGTAGATGATTTGTTCGGTTACGCGCTGTTTTTAAAGCACAATCAGTCTTTTAAAGTTGGACTTGCGTCTTTATTTCGTGGACATTAAATATAAAATTGAGTTTGCATGTGTGAAAACCACAGGTGAGTGTTCTGTGTTGATAAGAGCCGGGAAAACGGAAGCTCCTAGTTGATAAACATCAGAAAATGAAAGTGATTCCAGGGCTGCGGCCTGCGCGCTGACGCTCGGTGACATTTCACTGTTTTAACTAGAACCTGTGGATTTAACGTGAGAACCAGGTTCTACAGAGAAGGGGATTCTCCTCCTGTTTAATCCACACAGCAAAGTCTTCGTTTTATTACTTAGACTTTTACTTTGCAATCAGGTGTTTCACAGGACTTTGGCTCCGTCTCTAGAGGCTGTAAACCTGGTGACGTCTCCACCTCACAGCTGATTATAAACAGTGTTGAGCAGATAAACTGGAACCAGGAGAATAAATTAACATAAACGAATGTGTAGCCTACAAGCAGGAGACTGAATGTAAAATATTATAAGTTATTATTATTATTATTATTATTATTATTATTATTATTATTATTATTATTATTATTATTATTATTATTGTAGTCCTGGTCGGTGGTTCCAAAATGCTTTATTTCCTTCACATTACATTAAAACAACTTGTAATTCCTCATTAGGACAATATTTGTTCCTCTGTGCTTTATTTAAAAAGATATCTGTCATTTTCCAGATGGAAACTTTCTGGATTAGACATTGAAAAACTGTGACTGTTTGGTTTCTTTCTTATCAAGTCAGGTTTTATTTGCTAAATGAAGGAATTCAACAGCTTGTCAGCAGTGACAGAGGAGAACTGCACAGTCTTTGTTTTTTAGTTGAAGACTGATCATCATGTGAAGTAATGTTGATGAGTGTTTATGCCAAAAAAGCACAGATGCAAAAAAACACGTAGATTCACATCAGACAGAGTTTGATGTTAACTGACTCACAGGGAGGTGAAATCTCAAGTTATAAAGGTTAAAATCAATTCACAGTAAATAAATAACAGTTGTATTGTGGCGCCTCCTGTTGAGAAAATACTATAACAAAATCAGATCCACTGTGTTTAGTCCCAAAATACTTATAATAGAGCAGCAGCTGCAGCTTTGAGATCCTCTATAAGAAGGATTTACTGCAAACTTGTAATAAATAACTTCTAAAACAGAATCTGAACAACACACATCATGTTTCTGCTGTTTGATTTTCCTCCTAATAAAGAAAATGATCCTCATTCTACTTCATGGAGCATAAAAATAAAACATGCATCATATTTTCATTTTGTTTGTTTTCATTGTTTTTATTGGCCACAAAAAATGTGAAAAATACAAAAATGTAAAAGATTAAAGGTTAAAAATAAATAAGCACAAGTCAACAAGTGATCAACTCACAATAAAAAATAAATAGAGCAATTAATACTGATTGTGGAGACTATCAAGCAATCAAATAAGAAATAAATACACAAGTCTCAGAGCATAAATAGGTGAATAAATAAATAAATAAGCAGACAGATAAATTCCAGCTGACAGGTTTTAGTTGTTGGCCGTGAGCACAGAGGAAATCAGCTGGTCGATTCTCAGTAGATGGGTTTGGATTTCCTTCCTGATCAGCTCCCAGGCTGCAGCACTGTGGTCCTGAAGATAGAAGAGGATCATCATTAGATAGATAGATAGACAGATAGATAGATAGATAGATAGATAGATAGATAGATAGATAGATAGATAGATAGATAGATAGATAGATAGATAGACAGATAGATAGATAGATAGATAGATAGATAGATAGATAGATAGATAGATAGATAGATAGATAGATAGATAGATAGATAGATAGATAGATAGATAGATAGATAGATAGATAGATAGATAGATAGATGGATAGACTGACCTTTCCCTCCAGGACGTGTCGTGACAGTCTCTTGAAGTACATGTGCAGCTTCTTGTTCTTCTTGTGGCTCCCGATCTGGAAGAACAAAGAGGAAAAATCATTTTCAAATCCACTTTTTAACTTTCACCACGTGAGGCTTTGTTCATCTTTTCACTTACACAGGAGCGAAGACCTTCAGCCTGCCGAGTCACAACGCTGAGAAAGTGCTCCACCGTGCTCTTCTCCCATGATGCAGAGCTGTGATCCTCCTCAAACAGGACAGACACCTCCTCCAGAACCTGGACTGTGAACACCAGTTTATCCTCAGCCTGGACGACACAGAGGACACATTTATCATTTAGGAGCTTTTGAAACACAGAAAAAACTATTTCAAAGACAATAAAACAAAGTTTTTCTGTCTAACTTGTTGCATTAAACAAAAACTGTCAGTGACTCACTGAAGCTTTGGACGCCTGGCTGTACAGATCCTTAGGGAAGGTCACTTCAGCATCCTCAGTGGTGTTAGTGGAGTTATTAGCCTGCAGCACACACAAACACACACATCAGGAGGTAAAATACACTGACTAACATCAAACATCAACACATGACTGGTCATAATAGGTTTTTAAATGCTACTCACCATAGTTTCTAGTAGATTCAGAGAGTTTTCACTGCACTGTCTGAATTTATGATCCATCCATCTGCAGCGCAGAGAGGAGCCTGAAGTGTACAGAGCCACAAACAGGCAGAGAAAGAAGATCCTGTGGAGCATGTTGTTGAAAATAGAAATACTGGGTTTGTATGAAGCAGGTTCCGATGTGTCCTGTTGCTGTGATGGAGCAGACCTGCAGCCACTCTTTTAAAGACGCCTGTTTCATTTTCCTGACAAACTCCTGTGGTTTTCACGCTGGTCAAGAGTCATTTTTACAGAGTGAAACAAACGCATCAGCGTCTGAACAACCACCATAAACACCTGGGAAAAACTGTACCTGAGGTTTTCCCGCTGGTCAAAGGTCAATCTCAAACATATTATTGTAATGTGTCACATTTCGGATTTCATTTGATTTGTTTTTGGAAAAAATATCAGACAATAAGAAAATAAACAAATATTTCAACAGCGATAAAAACGATAAGAAAGTTCGATGTGTATTTTATGAGTAATTTTCAATTTACTATTTTTTTAACATGATAATAAAAACAAACACTGGAAACTGTGGAATTATTAGTTTAAAATGTGTGTTTGTGCTGCAGCACAGTTGTGTGTTTCTCTCTGCGTAAAGCTATTCACCCAAACACCATCTCTCTTTGGGCATTTTGGAATCACGTCGCTGTTTCCACAGAAGACTGATAACACGCTAATTGTTCATGGCTGAAAACCACAGGTGAGATTGTTCTGTGTTCATTAGAGGCTGTAAAACGGAACTTCCGAGCTGATAATTATCAGAAAATGAAATTGATACGTGGCTGCGGCCTGCGCGCTGACGCTCGTTCACAGGAGCTGCTCGGTGACATTTCACCGTGTTTTAACAAGAACTTGTTGATTTAATGTGAGAACCAGGCTCTACAGAGAAGGGGATTCTCCTCCGCTGTTTAATCCACACAGCAAAACGCATTTTTACAGATTACATAGGGAATAATTCAACAGCATAATTGCCTAAACTTTGATTTATTATTATTATTTTACTGTGATTTGTAGTTTTGAATATTAAATACTAAATAATTTTATTATATAGGTCCTGGGGCGAGCGTCCAGGAACCACTGACAGTCTGATTTTTGTTGTGACTGTCACAGTTTAAGTATTTTAGTTTGTTTAAATTTAATTTAATTGTCACGCAGCCTGATGTAACGTGGTGTCACACACACACACACACAAGGTGCAAGAACAACGCATTCAAGTGTAATTCATGAGAAACAGGTTGAACCAGGTGCTGTCGGCGGTAACTTGTGGAAAGAGTCCGCCTACATTTGATATGTAATACCTGTGTTTGGGTCATTTACGTGACCAGACACTTACTGCAAAGGTTCCTTATTTATAATAAAGATCTGATTATGTCCATCGTGCGATTTATTATCAGTGAATGTGGCGCGTAAAGAAGATGAACTGAACACAGGGCTGCGTCTTGAAGAGTATTAAAGTCATCTCTTGTACCTATTAGCTTAAAAAAACAAATACAGTGAAATAAAAATGTGAAAAACTGATTTTAACAAAATAAATTATTATTAAAAACAAATCAATAAGAAACGTACGCGCTTCAGCCACTTAATGGAAATTCATGTATTAATATTCAGTTGTGGATGAGGCTGAAAATGCGTTTTACTGTTGTTTAATGTGAATGAATGAATTAATTAATTCTTTTTTAATGTGAATTAAACAGCGGAGGAGAATCCCCTTCTCTGTAGAACCTGGTTCTCACGTTAAATCAACAAGTTCTTGTTAAAACACAGTGAAATGTCACCGAGCGTCAGCGCGCAGGCCGCAGCCCTGGACTCGCTTTCATTTTCTCCTCCTTATCGAGGAGGAACTTCCCTTTTACAGACTCACCTGGACACAGAACAATCTCAGCTGTGGTTTTCAGCCATGAACTATTACTCTCTGTAGTTAGAGGCTATTACAGATTTATAACTGAACAGCTAAAAAAGGTGACGGCTGCACAAATGGATATTAAAATAACCCAAAATCAGTTTATTCTGTGTCCGCACAACAAAAAAACAAACAGACAAACAATGTTTTTATCTTGTAATAATTCCATAATGTGGTGGTGAAAGTAATAAACTGTTCAAACACAAACAGTCTTTTAGTGTTTATTTTATTAACATACATGAACAGGAGTATTTTTAATACAAGCTAATAGACGTGATATTTAATATTTGTCGTTTATTTATTTGTTCGTTTGCATTTGTTTTCTTAAATGTCTTCAATTCAAATCTGAAGGTGTGTTGAGGTTAAATTCGACCGTGTGAACTCGGAACTCGAAATTTCCCAGGAGTCAGGAAATCGAAACAGGTGTCCAGCTATAAAGGAGTGGCTGCAGGTCTGCTCCATCACAGCAACAGGACACATCGGAACCTGCTTCATACAAACCCAGTATTTCTATTTTCAACAACATGCTCCACAGGATCTTCTTTCTCTGCCTGTTTGTGGCTCTGTACACTTCAGGCTCCTCTCTGCGCTGCAGATGGATGGATCATAAATTCAGACAGTGCAGTGAAAACTCTCTGAATCTACTAGAAACTATGGTGAGTAGCATTTAAAAACCTATTATGACCAGTCATGTGTTGATGTTTGATGTTAGTCAGTGTATTTTACCTCCTGATGTGTGTGTTTGTGTGTGCTGCAGGCTAATAACTCCACTAACACCACTGAGGATGCTGAAGTGACCTTCCCTAAGGATCTGTACAGCCAGGCGTCCAAAGCTTCAGTGAGTCACTGACAGTTTTTGTTTAATGCAACAAGTTAGACAGAAAAACTTTGTTTTATTGTCTTTGAAATAGTTTTTTCTGTGTTTCAAAAGCTCCTAAATGATAAATGTGTCCTCTGTGTCGTCCAGGCTGAGGATAAACTGGTGTTCACAGTCCAGGTTCTGGAGGAGGTGTCTGTCCTGTTTGAGGAGGATCACAGCTCTGCATCATGGGAGAAGAGCACGGTGGAGCACTTTCTCAGTGTTGTGACTCGGCAGAGCTGAAGGTCTTCGCTCTGTGTAAGTGAAAAGATGAACAAAGCCTCACAGTGGTGAAAGTTAAAAAGTGGATTTGAAAATGATTTTCCCTTTGTTCTTCCAGATCGGGAGCCACAAGAAGAACAAGAAGCTGCACATGTACTTCAAGAGACTGTCACGGACACGTCCTGGAGGGAAAGGTCAGTCCATCTATCTATCTATCTATCTATCTATATATCTATCTATCTATCTATCTATCTAGTCTAGCTATCTATCTATCTGTCTGTCGTAGTCTATCTACTTCGCTGCGACGTCTATCTGTCGGTCGGCGAGCGTCTGTCCAGCGTCGATTATCTAGCTATCTATCTACGGTCGTCTGTTGCGTCTGCTGGTCTTCTGAGCTGAGTCTTCTATTATATCTATCATCGATGCTGAGTCTGTAGTCGTGGATCGATCTATCTAGTCTATCTATCGATCTACTATCTATATCTAGTCGTAGTCTCTGCTGAGTCTAGTCTGTCTTCGAGTCTATCTATCTATCTATCTATGTAGTCTGTAGAGTCTGCTATCTATCTAGCTTCTATCGATCTATCTATCATCTATCATCTATATTCTACTATCTATCTATCATCTATCTATCCAGGCTATCTATCTATCGATCTATCTATCTATCTATCTATCTATCTATCTATCTATCTATCTATCTATCTATCTATCTATTTATCTATCTATCTATCTATCTATCTATCTATCTATCTATCTATCTATCTATCTATCTATCTATCTAATGATGATCCTCTTCTATCTTCAGGACCACAGTGCTGCAGCCTGGGAGCTGATCAGGAAGGAAATCCAAACCCATCTACTGAGAATCGACCAGCTGATTTCCTCTGTGCTCACGGCCAACAACTAAAACCTGTCAGCTGGAATTTATCTGTCTGCTTATTTATTTATTTATTCACCTATTTATGCTCTGAGACTCGTGTATTTATTTCTTAATTGATTGCTTGATAATCTCCACAATCAGTATTAATTGCTCTATTTATTTTTTATTGTGAGTTGATCACTTGTTGACTTGTGCTTATTTATTTTTAACCTTTAATCTTTTACATTTTTGTGTTTTTCAAATTTTTTGTGGCCAATAAAAACAATGAAAACAAACAAAATCAAAATATGATGCATGTTTTATTTTTATGCTCCATGAAGTAGAATGAGGAACATTTTCTTTATTAGGAGGAAAATCAAACAGCAGAAACATGATGAGTGTTGTTCTGATTTTGTTTTAGTATTTTCTCAACAGGAGGCACCACAATACAACTGTTATTTATTTTCTGTGAATTGTTTTCTATCTATATGTTGATGTACCTGCTAATTTATTTTTTTATTTTGTATTAGAGTGTATATGAGTATTTCTTTACTTGCTATTGCCAGTAAAATAATTCTTCTTCTTACTGCAAATGGAAATGTGATCACTGTTTTCACATAATATCATGACTAGAAATGCATTTTGAAGTTAAATTAATTTATTTGTTTGCATTTGTTTCTCTTGTGAAACTTCTTCTTCTCTTTCAGCTTTTCCCATTCCTGTACTTCCTCATTCCACCACCAAGTGTCTGACACTGACACACCTAGCACCTTACTACCTGTTTCCCTGTGTTCCTCTCTCTTCTGGAAGTAAGTGTTGACTACAGCCATTTCCATCCTCTTAGCAAAGTCCACCACCATCTGTCCTTCCAGATTCCTTTCTTTTACACCAAACCTGCCCATCACCTCCTCATCACCTCTGTTGCCCTCACCAACATGCCTGTTGAAGTCTGCTCCAACAACAACTCTCTCTCCTCTGGGGATACTCTCTATGACCTCATCAAACTCACTCCAGAATCTCTCCTTCTCTTATAACTCACAGCCAACCTGTGGCGCATACCCACTGACTACATTCATCATCACCCCTTCCGTTTCTAGCTTTAGGCTCATCACCCTGTCTCAGACTCTTTTCACCTCTAGAACATTGTTCACAAACTACCCCTTCAGGATCACTCCTACCCCGTTTCTCTTCCTATCCACACCATGGTAGAACAGTTTGTATCCTCCTCCGATGCTACGTGCCTTGCTGCCCTTCCACCTTGTCTCCTGCACACACAGAACATCTACCTTCCTTCTCTCCATCATGTCTGCCAGCTCTCTGCCTTTCCCTGTCATTGTGCCAACGTTAAGAGTCCCTATTCTCAGATCTATGTTCCTGCCTGTTGTTTTTGGCAATCTTTACGCCGGATGCCCTTCCTGAAGCAAACCTCTCCATTTTTCCGGGCTTGGGACCGGCACAGAAGTCACTGGCTTGCAACCCCTGTGACCAGATTGTTTCTCTCGTGAAACTATGATACTTAAACTAAGTAAGTGCAGCCTCGTGTTTGTACTAATTGTGGTGTAAAATTACTTTAATTGCTGCAGCTCCAAGTACTAAAAGGAATTAAAATACTGTTAATCATGACTAAAAATTTGAGTTAACTTCTTATTATCTCAGAAATCATTTAGTTATTTACTGTAAAATAAAATGGATCCTTTTTAGTGACACGTGTGCAGCCATTGTAATAATGTAACAGGAAGTAAAACATTAAACATTAGATTTTGCTGAAAAATATTTATTTTATATGAAATGTATAAAATGCTAAAAACATTTTTTTTTTTGTTCTGTTCATGTTCAGGAATGTCAAACACCAATGTAAAAAAACAACAGAGAAATAAATAAATAAATAAATAAGTACATGTCTTTAAATACGTTAATACGATCTGGAATGCAGTGAGACATCTTAGTTAAACTAAATAAATAAATACATAAATAAACAATACATAATAAATAAATACATCAATAAATAAAGTAGTATAAAGTATAAAAGTATAGACAGACACAGATTTTAGTTGTTGGCTGTGAGAACTGATGAAATCAGCAGGTCAATCCTCAGTAGATGAGTTTTGATTTCCTTCCTGATCAGCTCCCAGGCTGCAGCACTGTGGTCCTGAAGATAGAAGAGGATCATCATTAGATAGATAGATAGATAGATAGATAGATAGATAGATAGATAGATAGATAGATAGATAGATAGATAGATAGATAGATAGATAGATAGATAGATAGATAGATAGATAGATAGATAGAAAGATAGATAGATAGATAGGTAGATAGATAGGTAGATAGATAGATAGATAGATAGATAGATAGATAGATAGATAGATAGATAGATAGATAGATAGATAGATAGATAGATAGATAGATAGATAGACAGATAGACAGATAGATAGATAGATAGATAGATAGATAGATAGATAGATAGATAGATAGATAGATAGATAGACAGATAGACAGATAGATAGATAGATAGATAGATAGATAGATAGATAGATAGATAGATAGATAGATAGATAGATAGATAGATAGGCTTACCATTCTCTTCAGGTAGCCTGACAGTCTATTGAAGTACATGTGCAGCTTCTTGTGCAGTGTATTGTGCCTGTGGCTCCGGGTCTATAAGGATAAAGGGTGAGAAAATGATCAGTGAACATGATTCAGAGGAGCAGAAATCATGAAGAAATAAGACAAGTGTGCAGGCTGAGACTTACACAGGACCGAAGACCTTGAGCCTGTCGAGTCACAACAATGCGAAAGTGCTCGACTGTGATGCTGTGCCAGGGAGCAGAGCTGTGATTGAACAGGGCAGACACCTCCTCCAGAATCTGAACAGTGAAGGTGAGTTTATGCTCAGCCTGGAAGAAGAAGAAGAGAGGTCACAGGTTACTAGGGTTGTACACTTGAGCAGAGTTTGGGATACTGAGCATGATTTCCTGATTCTAATTGCATTGACATGCTGAGCTGGTGACTTACTGAAGCGTTGGACACAGTCTTGTACAGCTCACTAGGGAAGTGCACAGTATCATTGTTCTCCACATCATCAGCATCAGCATCGTCAACGGTGTCGGTGACTGTAACCTGTGTTGAAATTCACACATTTAAATTAATCTAGCATTAAGAAGACAATCAAGATAAACAAATCGCTCATAATTCAGTTGAATATATTCAAAAATCCACTTACCATAGAATTAATTAAATCCAGAGTTCGCTCACTGCACTGTCTGAATTTATGATCCATCCAGCTGCAGCGCAGAGAGGAGCCTGAAGTGTGGAGAGCCACAAACAGGCAGAGGAAGAAGATCCTGTTGAGCATGTTGTTAAAAAGGTAAAAGTTCCTTTGTGTAGAACAAATTCCGATGTTTCTTGGTGTTGTGATGGAGCAGACCTGCAGCGCCTCCTTTTAACAGGGAGACGATGTTTTCTGTTTCCTTACCGTGTGGGCATTTCACACATTTCACTTTTCACTTGCGGATCAATATCAAAAGATGAATGAATGACGGAGCTAATCGAGTGAAAACCTGCAAAACCCTCCAAAACCCTCCAAAACCACCGTTTAATGTGGTTTTGGAGGGTTATAAAAGTATTTTTACATTTTTAAGAGAAAGTTGTCGCTGACCTGAAATTCGCGGCGTGTCGAGGTTTCTTCGGAGCTGTTTTCACTTTGATTTCGTTTTTATTTAACTTACTTCGCATTTGTGAAGTTTGGGGCAAACTGGTGTGTTTATTTATATTCTTATTTATCATGTATATTTCATTTTATTGCAGTCGTAACCTCCTCCTCCGTCTGCGCACCATGCACGACAAAACAAACAGCAATGAAACAGATATTATTAAAATATTTATGATGTATTTACAAACCTGTAGCACTGCAGCTTTTGTGGATGGTTGCATTCATAGAAGACGTAGAAAAGCACATAGAAAAGGAAACACCAGCACCGTGAAAGTGCTTTCCCAGAGATAATGAAAGTGACAGCAGCGCTCGCTCATCGGTTTCATTTTCATTCTGCAACGAGGGAATCCCACGATCCTGAGCAGTGACCTCACTGCTGCCTACAGGCTGCTGTTTTTCGATTTATTGTTATTTCATATTATCAGCTAAAACATTAAACTACCGGCCTAACATGGTGTAGGCCCCCTCTGACCGGTCTTGGTGTGGAGTCCACACCTCTGAAGGGTTCCCTCAGGTATTTGGCACCGAGGCCAAGCAGCATGTCCTGTAAGTCCTTTACGTTGAGGAGGCGCCATGATTCAGTCCCTCAGCTTGTGCGTCACCCCCAGGTAACTTACGCAGACCCACCCGGCCCTGCAGCCCTCAGACCAGCTCACCTTCTTCAGTCGGTGCGTGCCCCAGCTCCGGTCAGGAGGGAGTGCGCAATCTGGAGGGAGTAGTGGCCAAAGTGAGTGTCCACCACCACGAACACGATTCGCCGGAGGGCGCACACCCATTTAAAGAGGAATCACCCAGTTTGTTTACAACCACAGCTGCTTTCACTGAATAAATAGTCATAAAATGCAAATGCTGACCACGTGTTTCCCTGTTTTAATGGCCAAGGCGGTCACATATTATCTTTGTATAAATGTAGAAGTGATCCATAGCGAGTAGCTAATGAAAGTAGTAATTAGCATCTTTTGAATTTTAGCTGGGTAATCCACCAAAACAATTATGACATCTGTATATATAAAATTATAAAATCTACAAGTAAAATGCAGTTTTCATTTTCACAATAAGTGATTACGTGAAGTTTTTTCTGTCTCAGTCAAACTCGTTTTTACTCTTATGAATCATATTCATATATTGTCGCTTTTAACAGTTTAAACATCTCAATACATTTCTAAAATATCCTCCTTTTATTCAATAGTTCATTTCAAATAACACTTGCATGGACACGCAGAGACACATGGCATGTACAGTATAATTATTACATGACTGTACACTGGAGTGGGATTTTTTTTACAGTTCCTACGAACTCATGCAAGAAATTTGGATGGTACTTACAGTCATTGTGACCATATACCAGTGAAAATGATGCCCAGATTTTAATTCAGTATCTAACAGATGAGCATTGTAGGATTGACAAGGGAGAGTCCCAGGTACCCAAGACTGGAGTACCAAAGAAAGCTGGCAACTGCACAGAGACCCCACTCAAATCATCCCTGTTTAATAATTCGAAATATTCATTATGAAACATGTTGTAAATTCATGTATTTCTAGACTGCTGTTGTATTAGAAATTAACGATTGAAGTATTTTTTTCTATTCTGTGCTCAGGTCCAATCTTTAGGTACTTTACTTCATTTTAATGCTACTTTCTATTTCTGATTTACTTCATTAATTACTTTCTGGTGTTTCAGAAATAGATCATTTCTGATGTGTCTGTGGTTTTTAATTTGAAAATCAGGCTCCTGACAGCTACTGTTTTTCTTTCTTTTTTAAAAGGATAATTTAAAATAAGTCGTATGCCTCATAAAATAAGTCGTATGCCTCATAAAAGATAATTTGATTTAATTTCAAACTATTTAAACCAATTTTAAGAAAAAAGTGACATTAGTACATGAGCAACAACCATGTGTTCGTGTAATAATGGTTTGTCACTGACAGAGGTCACTGTTCTGCAAAATGAATACTTTCACTTTCCAATCATTAGCTTTTTTTGTATTCTTTGCTTGTTTACTTGAGTTGAACAAAGGACCTTTACTTTTTAATTTTTTAAAAACAGGAATATTAAGGAATTACGACTAATTGACACCTGATATAGTGAAGTTTAGTTTAACAAATTAAGATTAAAAACATGAAAAACTATGGACAAATATTGAATCACAATGGAAATATCAGTGTAGTTTAACTTCTATCAAGCTGTTGCAAAATAAGAAACTATTGATTAAATAACTCACTACTCCCCAACACTGCTAGTTTGTACAGTAGTGTATACGTTTCGGGTGAGGGGGTGAAATTACTACTCAGTTTACAGCCTTTGGAGGTGTGATTAAATCTTTTTTGACAAGTGTTTTCAGTCTAGAGGACACCTCTGAGATGGGACACCTCTGAGATGGGACACCTCTGAGATGGGACAGAGTCCTCACATGTCAACAAGTGAAGCAACAACATCAGCACGCCTCTACCGCTGAGCTGCATTTAGGAGCGACTCGTAAACCATAACTTTTAAACGCGCTGGGCCAGTGTTTATCTGTTTTTAATAAAATATCATATGCGCACGTCAACAGCGGTGTTTTAGGTCTGTGAGTGTCTGTTTAACAAAATAACAAACATGCGCACAACACGTGTTTAATGTGAAACAAAGGTGCGTTGTACGTTGGACGTATTTGTGACAGGGCGTGAAGGCGTCGCAGGTCTGGAGTTCCCATGATGCATCGGGGTTGAGCTGAACAGTGACAGCGTCTCACCTTTAGAGAAAACAAAACATTGTTAGCGCTTATTTCTCCGTGTTTTTTACACGTTCAACGAGTAACGATGGAGAGTGACTGCACGGATTAGCTCTGCTTTTAATATACATGTTTATGAGTTGACAGTCATTTACGGAGGACACGCGTTCGGACCGTGATGGCAAGTTAGCAGACCTGTTTCGGTAAGGAAGCTAGCGGTTAGCTAGCTATGTTATTGCTAGTTAACGTTCGTTGCTAAGACCGCTTTCAACCTGGATGTCAGCATCGTGTTTTAATACCACAATCTTGTCATAAGTCGTATTTTACAAAGTTTACACAGTTTTACAGGTTGTCGGGTAAGATATAAGGTCGTTTTTACTCTACAGTTAATCCTGAGTGCCTGCTATCTCGCCGAAATCAGAGGCTAGCTAACATTTAAATCGGAGACTTGCTGTCAGCTACAGGAGGACTGGGAAGTGATTTAACTTAGTCTAACATTAGGTTTTAAATGTTAAAACATCAATTTGATGTTTGCAGTGGTTACTACACTTAGCACACTATCTACCTACTGCTTGTTAACATGAAACTACAGGCTTCGTCATTTTATCTAACGTTATTTTAGGTTGTAAAGTTCAGATAAGGTCTGACTTTGACTGTGAACTCTAATTTTAAATACCTGTATAACCAAATACACAGCAGAAATGTTGTCAGTAAGCTGCATTAAAGTTTTTTTTTATCAGACCACATCCTGGATATAAAATATAAAGTTAATATATAAAGTTTTTAGTCACCGCTGCGCCTATGATTCACCTTGACTACTGGTTAATATTTAAATTTAATAGGCTGTAATTACATTACAATCGCACTTTTAGTTATCTGACAACAAAAAATGAAAAATATGTAAATGAGAGCAGCTATATGGTGAATTCGGCTGTATTAAACACGGTATAGGTGTTAACAGAGAAGTGTAACACACTGCTTGTAAAGTGTGACCTTATCATTGTTCAGTCTATCCCCCCATATTGAAATTATGTTTCAGTCTGCTGGGTTACAAGTCTTAATGTAGACTTAAGCCTAGTGCAAGATCTTTCTTATCTGACTGAGTTAATGGCAGGTAATCAGAGTAGCCTGTAGTGGATCATGATTTGTTCTTTGAGTACTATTTTATTTGATTAATTGAGGAAGCTGGTTCTAGCAGTTGTGGCTACTTCCGTGCAGACACAACTTGAATCATTGTCTCACATGACAAAGTGGTTACTCAGTGAAACCATGAATTTGCAGATATGTCACAGAGTACAGTCTTGTGATATAAAATGTAGTGATAGCTAGGTGGGAAATATGGTGCAACATAGAGGAAGAAGAAGCATTTTCCGATCACATGCTTTGCATGTCTGAGTTCACAAGCTTGCATGACTTGTTTATCCATCTTAAATGTCAGATGTTATTTAACTGACAAGCAGAGGTTAGTAGACACTTAATGGTCTGTAAACCTGTTGCATGTTGCATATGTTAAGGGAATAGTTTGTTTTTGTGTTTCAGTGTATCATGTGGGAGTAAACCTTCCCAGGAGGTGCCATGCTAGCCACACAGATGCCAGATACGCCACACGAGGCTATGGATGTCAAACAGGTAAAGCCACTGTCTGTTTCTAATGTGCAAAGATGTTGTTAAATCACACACTTATCCTCTGCGTCAGCTTTTCCTTTTTATTATTTCTGCTGTAACTCGGGTGAGAGTGTCAGATCCTGACTTTGTTGGTTTTGTGGGTGTGTAACCGTGATAGTTGTGTTGTGAAAGTAGTACTGGTTTATTGTTGTGATTGTACTTAGCATTATACTACTGATTTTGGTGACCCAATCACATGCCTGATTATCTTATTTACCATACAATGAGCAGACAGACAATCTAATGCTTTTAGAGGGATACAGAATCAAATGGAAAACAGTAGCAGATCAGCTAATCTATGCAAAGTGGGGACAGAACATCAGAGAATGAATTCAGACCATGATTAGTTCATTTCTGACTGTGTCAATCTGTTGTATTTAGGGCTGCAACTAACATTTAATTTCATTATTTGTCATCAACAACAAAGAAAAATATCAGGTCCGAAATATATGTCAGTGATTATTCAATTATAAGAAAATCTGTTGCATCAATTTTGCATGAATCAACTAAGCAAATCCTTATGAATCTAGATGTGTTAAACAGCATAGATACTGTTGTTGTTGTTGTTGCTGATGTGCTGAATTAAGTCAGTAAAGAAGACTTGCTTTTATTGCTGGGGAGCCAAACTAAGCACAGTGAAACAAAAGTTCTTCACTGCTCTGTGTTAATAAAAGCCAGACGAGCACTTCCCAACATTTTTGCTGTAACTGGAGAATCATTTCCTGCAACCTGTGGCAGATTGTTGGCTTGCTTGTTTTACATTTTTATGTGTCAGCTGACAGTAGTTGTCATATGACTATAGGTTACCTATAGGCAGTGTTTCATAATGGCATGGGACCTGACCTTGTTCCATCTATTCTTCATCATTGCAGTGTATTTTAGAATGCAGAAAATGTCTGGGTTTGTAATCCTTACTGCTCATAAACGCGTTTTATAAATAGTGAAGTTACTGTCAGCTTGCCAACCGCTTTCTCATCAGGAACTGCACCTTAATTGCAGTCATTCTAAAACCATGAGGAAGCTGATAATCTTTCTCTCTACCACATATTATCATATAGATCAAAGAGAAGTTTGCACAGTCACTCAAGGCCTTGCAGAAGCGATACGTAACGTCAGATGAAGTGGTAACCAGTGAAGATGGGGATGCTAACCTGCTCTGCTGCGCCCTGGAAGCCGTCTTCATCCATGGTATTAAGAGCAAGTATATCCGCTCAGAGGCTGGGGGCAGGACCAGGAAAGGAGATCGGGGACCTCTTCCTCAGCCTTTCTTCTGGAGCCTCCTCAAGAGTGTCACCCACCGGTAGGTCCAGACAAGGGCACATAGAACAAAATAGATTTATGTACCGGATAAATTACAAGTAAAATGAATGATTAACTGTTCCACACCATACTTAAATCCCCAGTGACGTGATCACAGAGCTGGAGAAGATCAGCTTTGTGGGCACAGATGTGGGTCGCTGCAGAGCATGGCTGCGGCTGGCTCTTAACCACGGCCTGCTGGAGTGCTACCTTGCCTCCCTGTTTCGAGAGGACTCCAAGCTGCGGGCTCACTATCAGCCCAGTGCTTTGCTCCTGAACACTGAGGAGCGAGAAGTTCTGCTCAGCTACCTCCAGGGTCTGGCTTCTCTTACTTTCAATCTGTCGTACAAGTCAGCTGTCCTCAACGAATGGACCACCACGCCTTTGGCTCTTGCTGGACTCTGCCCTTTCTCCCAGGCGGAAACGTTCGACATTCACCTCAATGGTGGAGACCATCCCAAGTCTGTATGTAAGGATCTGTGGGACACAGTGTCCCAGTCATCTGGCTCATCAGATGCACAAGATGTGCAGAGAGGCTGCCCAGTTATGTTGGCGGAGAGGGTATCAGGTTGTTTACATGGGAGCAGAACTGCACTCAACTCATCTAATTTAAGCCTGGACACCACAGGCTCCTCTCAGCTCTCCTCCAGCTTGAGCTCTGATAGCCTCCTGCAGGGTCAGGACCCCCGCAGCCCAGCAGGAGAGCAGTGGTCCTCATGTGACCTGGACGTGCCCATTAATGTCACCATAAGCACCAAGAGGCCACAGAAAGAGTAAGTGTAACTGCTGGTTATGTTAGCAAATACAAAAAGTCTTACTGTGGACAAACTCCAAAACCAGTTTTTATTTGCTCAGACTAATAAATGTTTTATTAGCATGAATAATAATATGACAATAAACCACTATGTTGCTCGGGGTGTTCCATGTTTCTTCATCAATGTACTGTAGTTCACTGAGAGTTAATCCCAACTCTGCCCTGCTGCTATAATTACTCACTAGAACACCAAATGTGGATTAATCTGCAGCTGAAAATGGTCCTTGACAAATATACCTAGTATTTTTTTTTTACACTGGTTTTAATCATAGAAATACCAGTATTTCTAAGTTCACAGTAACATGTTCAGTATGCCATGACTTTTCCTTGTCGCTTCAGTTTACTGACAGAGTTTCAAGAGAGTGCCAACTGCAGTCAGGACTCCATGCGAGAAGACTCCTTTGTCTCCAGCATGGGCCCCGATCAGTTCTCTGAGACGGCTATTTTCAGTGGGTCTGACAGCGAGACCCAGGATCCAGCTATACCATCGCGAGAACTCGAGGACCAACTGCCAATCTCTCCACTGTCCGATTCAGATCCACCACTAACATCCCTTGAGCTGCTTTCATCTGATGAGAACCAGATTATGGAAGTGCGTGAGGCTGTTCCTAATGAGCTACACTCAGACACAGACATGCTGTCCACAGCCAGTAACGCTGTGGAGCCTGAGGGGTCTGTGGAGGAAGTACATACCACTGGTGTTCAGGAGGGTAGTGAGCCTGTCCAAGAAAAGAAAGACACAGAGACCTCGGAGAAGAGCAACTTGGAGCCATCAGTACCTCAAGCCCCACATCGCTCTAACAGCGTCCTGAGCAGGGCAGACTCTTTACCAGTAAGTATAAAATAACCTTTAGGTGAAAATGACCAATGTCACAGACTCACAAGCCTTCTGAGATAATCACAGTCCCATAATAATTTAATCTCAAATTAAAGGTTTTACTCACTTTACCCACATAGTCCAATGAATGGTTTAATGCTTTGATTGTCTCACCAAGTGGACATGAATAATCCTCCGTTTACACAGTAGAAGTATATAGTATCTTACAAAAGGAAAACAAAACATTACAAATGTATTTAGAGAGTAGATAATCCAAGTAAATCAGAAAGTCTAGATTACAGTATTAGTATTAAGACAAAAGAAAAAAATCTCATAATCAGGGTTAATTAGTCATGATAGTCTGACTATACTAAAAATCTTTCCTGCTGCAATAAAGGAGGTACTCACAATACTATTGCCGATGAGATTAAGAAATAAAACTGCCACTGTGGCAGGATATTGTGACTACAAAGAGGGTTAGCTTCCTGTATGGTAAATGGTCCACTGTAGATGGTAAAAACCCAGTTCTGTTGTTACTGTACACATGATTTCCAAGCAGGAACGGCTCTAGGATGTTTCACAGTATTTCACAGGTAGATGACTTACTGTGGCAATTTAAATGAGACATGTTCGTGACAAATTTGTGCTTGAATTTACATGACTCCTAACAGGAACCCATTGTTTTATGTTTGATGATTAGACTCTGTTCTGTCTTTAGGCTCATAGATGAGTATATTTGACCTAAAAGCCAGTTGTCTTGCAATAGTAAGGTATTTTATTTCCTTATGTTGTATTAAGCAGCCTTATATCAATTTTCCGCAGCATTCCCATTCCTGGATCTCTGACGATGACATCTACAAACCTTATTTGGAGGAGGTGTCGGACCACGATGAGCTGTCTCCTTCTGCTCCCTTTCCAGAGGACACGGGTCCTCAGTCTCCTCCTAGTGTTGTCCATCGCAGGCAAATAGGTATTCCACAGTTTTGTCATGTTTTTAGCATTTAAAGATGTCAGCTTGAACTTTTGGAGGTTGTGGTGGACATATTGTGATTGAATAAAATAACAGCAGATCAAACACGAATGAAAATAATTGTTAGTTGCAGTGCTATGATTGATCAGTAGTCGGGCTGCACACAGATTTTGATCTGATCCTCTTTTCTTAGCCTGCTCCGGAGCTTTGTGTTGCTGGAAAACCTAAAGATAACTCACTAATCTCCTTTCATGGTATAATGGAAAAACACATGTTGCTCCATAAACTGAAGTGTAGCCAGATTTTACTGGAATGCATCATAGTTCGTGCAGCTGAATGAGTTATAGCTTATTAAGAGGTGGAAATAAAGTGAAAGGAAGTCTCATGCTGCAGATTTGGGAAGTGGTCAGCCACAACGAGAAGCATTTTGTGATAGTGCATTCTTGCAGGGAAGTGTATAAACTATACAGCTTTAATTGCCACATTATAATCTCAGATTTTAGAAATTAATCACTTCACTTTATTATATAAAGTCAACCTTTCATTTATTTGTCTGTTGCTTTTCTTTATCTACTGTAAAAACATCTTAATTCATGGCTCCAGTTCTTCTCAGTTCCTCAAAAGGCTGCTCTTCTGTTAAAGAGAGAACCAAAACTCGGTGATAGTGTGGATTCTGTGCTCAGCACTGATATAAATAGTCACATAAAGTAAATTATAGATTCTAAAGTAGATTTCAGTACATGTGCTTCTTAAAATTAAGATGATCGTATCTTTTTGCTGTTGGTTCCTGTGACTGTATCTATAGATTATCATGTTTGGGCTGTGACTTGAAGATCATATGAAGTAAGTTATACTTCTCTTCTCTTACTTTCCGTTATCTGTGTTCGTTTTTCTGTCTCTCAGGGCTGTCCAACCCTTTTCGCGGCTTGCTGAAACTCGGCCATCTTGAACGGCGTGGTGCGATGGGAATATGGCGTGACTACTACTGCGAGCTGTCACCCTTCGAGTTCCGACTGTATCAAAATGCAGAGGAGCGCATATGTTGCGACAACTGCTCCCTGGTGCGATGTGAAGAGGCTTGCATCACCTCACCCGAAGGCCGCTTCGAGTTGGCCTTTCCAGGGAAGCGACTATACCTTCGAGCAGCCAATTGCGATGAAGCTGAGGACTGGGTGGACCGGATAATAGAGGCCGTCAACAAATGTCGGCCAGCCTCTCGTGTTGATGAGGTGTGGGAAGTTTTGCGGCCTTCCAGCGACAATGGTGTGGATGAACGCACATTTCCATCCCCATCCTCTGCTCCCTGCAGCCCTGAGCGAAGCTCAGCATCCATCAACACAGGGGTGTGTGTAGGGCAGGAAGCACCTCTTCAGCAGGAATTCGACTGGACTCGAACAGCTGAATTGGAAATAGACGCCCTCAAAGAAGCTGTTTTGTATTATTCCACAGATTCTGAGGCCCGTACTTGGGCACCTTTGGTGTTCTCCCTATCATTGGAGGCCTTAAAGGGCTTCCAAGTACAGGAGGGGAGAAAGTTGCTACGGCTAACTCACTCCATTGAGGAAATCCGGGATGTGGTTCCTGATGTCTCTCTGGGAGGACCAGATTTTTTCAAACTCCTGACCGTCAGGGAGACTATTAGACTCAGGGCAGAGAATCCAGAGGAAGCTCGGTCTTGGAGGAATTTGATCCGTGGAGCTCTGGACTCTTACCTGGAGAGTGGGGATGATGGGGTAGTTCATGAGGAGCCAGCTTTAGTGCGTCTGGGAGTGACGGGAAATCTCCACAGACTGGTGCAGTACAGCCTAAAAGAAGATGGGGCGCTTCTTGTTCATCTATGCACGGTGCCCTCAGAGAAAGGGCTGGACACTCAGAACTTCAAATGTGCAGGTACTATTGAGTTGTGAAGTTCATTCCAAATTATTTTGTTGAGACGATTGTAGATCTTAAAATTAATTAGCCCTTTATCCTATATTCCTCCTTATATCTGGCTGTGTGAAGGAGGTTGTTCAGAGTGATGAAACACAGCTTCAAGCGAAAGTCTTTGTGACTTGTGAATCAGAAGCTGAGATTTGTTTACTGCATATCACATTCAGGGTGTCCTCAGCCTATTGGTCCATCCCTGGGCAGGGCCAGGTTATGTGAGTTCTCAGGCCAGTACTACTGCGACTCCTGCCACAACGGTGACACCACCATCATCCCGTCACGCATGGTGCACAACTGGGATCTCACACAACGAGAGGTGGGTGCAGGTTCACTTTCTAATGACCGACTCCTGTTACCACATATTGTGGTCAAACTCAGAGATAGCAAAAGACTTGTATTGCTTGTCTGATCATTTAAAGGGGAACTGTTTTGATTCTACATGTCAGAGTCTGTTTGCAGGTCATGGGAAGTACTACTGCATATGTGAAATCATACACATTCACTCAAAACTAAACCAGTGAGTGTGACCTGCATATACAAATGTGTTCAGGTATCTAAAAAGGCCCTGCAGCTGCTAGCTCGGGTAGAGCACGAGCCTCTGCTCAACCTGGAACAGTTAAACCCTGAGTTAGTGAAGCACGCTGAATCCATGTCTCAGTCTGACAGCCTGCGTCAGAGGCTGCGTCTGCTGGGCGACTACCTGCTCACCTGTCGCAGCGGTGCCTACAAGAAACTCCAGGCCAGGTGGGTGTATGAATGTGTGTGTCACGTTTGTTTTGAAACTACAAAAAGGCCACAGAATGTATTATAAAGTTTAATATTGTGAATAAATCTTAAATATCATAGATCAAATATTTTGCTCAAATAATGAAATGGCCTGAGTGACTGTAAAACAGGTGCTAAATTGCATTCTATTAGACATTAGAATGTTTTTTTTAGTAATCTTACATTTAAAGTCACATTTCAACATTTTATCATGCTTTTCAATTCTCTCTCCAGAATGCAGCACAGAACATACCTGTTGGAGTCAAGCCATCTGTACAGTGTCAGGGACCTACGCCAGGTAACCTGCTGACTCGATTATGTTGTTACTTCCTCAACTCTCTGCAGCCTCTTCACATCTTAATACAATCAAGTTGTGTGTTGGGTTGGTAGGTGTCATTAGGTATTGTCAGCTAATCTGATTTCCTGACTCTTGACTCTCAACTACCTGACCTCCTAGTCAGTAACTGACCAAGCATCTAAAATTAAGCTAACTGATCCCTTCAGATCAGATGAGGCTATAAATCGGGACAGGCTGTAAAAAGATGTTCCAGCACTGAGTCTTCACTCTCTGAACTTTCATTATGTTATGCCAGTAAAAGGGAACTGGAAGTCAAGCCAAGATCTGAATCCACTCCACTTATCAGTAACTTAATGTCACGCGGCTAAGAGCATGAAACTGAAATTAGTTTGGCTTCTCAGAAATCACTATCTGAAAAATGTGTCACAACTTGAAGGAAGAATGTGTAAAAACCCTAAATCATAAATGAAAAGTACCATTTGATGAAGGATCCATTTGTTTCTTTCAGCTGAAACATTGACCATGTGTGTTTTGTTTTTGCAGATAGCAAACGGCGACTACACAATCTACCTGATCACACTGTTGAACTATGCCTGCAACCACGTGTTTCACTGTGACCTGTGCATGCAACGTGGGTTCATTTGCCAGATATGCCACGCTAATGACACCATCTTCCCCTTCCAGTTTGACACCACCGCCAGGTATATTACTCTTGGTTTAAACATGTAGCCAAACTGTTTGTCCTCGTCAACTTCATTCGTTTTTCTACTGACATCTGAAAATGATAAAAACTTGTTTGCTATTTGACAGTGTTTTAAGCTTTTTTTTTTCTGATCCAGATGTACAGATTGTAAAGCTGTGTTTCACCGGGCTTGCAAGGCAAGTGGAACCCCATGTCCTCGCTGCCAGCGAATGAGGAAATACCAGGAGAGGGATCTGCAGGACTGAGCTCAGCCAGCAGGACGGTCGGAGCTCTGTGGTCTGACTCGCGTGCCATCCTTTTTTTTCAGGAAGCCAGAAGCCTGCTAAAGGAAAAGAGAAATAACAAAATCAATAGTTAGCTTTTAAATGAAGTAACCTCAAGTGCAATTACGAGTGCAAGTGGCCTGCTCCACCCTACAGCCTGCATAAGATGGTGTTAGACTCACAGCGCTACAGTAGCTAAACTCCCTTGCGCTCATTTAGAGGCACACTAATTTACAGTGTGCTGATGCTGACATAAAGCAGCCAAATGTTACTGACCAGTGACTGTAATACCTCTCTGAATTCTGATTCAGCCACAGCATCAAAAGAAGGAAAGGACAATGGTTTAAGGCTGCTGCCAAGAATCATATCCAGCACATTTTTCCCCCATTGTGGGTTTTTACTTAGTTTGTCTTATGGCATCAAGAACACAATGTTCTTCACCATCATGTTTACCAGAAACTCTTTTGTCTGATGCACAAAGAAAGTCTCATATTGAAAGAACACAGCAGTGAGGTCGGGTACTGTACATGCTAAATAACAAAAGCAGCGCTTGATATGTTCTAATGAAACGATTGTAATCGTGCCTTCTTTTTAATTTAAGCTTTACACTATTCTCCTCTTGGTGTGTCACTAATGAAGGGCCAAAAAGCATTACACAGGCTGTTTTTCATTATCATAACCATATGATGACATTAATGTACATTGCTGCATCAGGTACTGGTTCTGGGTAAAAGAAAAAGTCACTAAGATGACTTTGTGGAATGTTTCTCAGTATATTAAGTTTATTTAAAACTTGCAGCCATTGAAGTGTGTGATTAAATATGTAGCTTGCACTCCAAAATGTTCACATGGGAGAGTTAAAAACAACACGTTTGTTACGCTGCTCGTGTGATGAAGCACATGGAGATAATTCACAAGGTTGTTGAACTGAATAAGTCATAAAGATGTAGCGTTAAACATTTTCATAACCACTTGATAAAATGATGATTTGGTGGAGGGAGATTGTTGGATTTCACAGCGATTCATAAGTCAAAACATATTTTGCATATTTGCACTTAGCTGTGACTGTTAAATGGATAATTCATATCCTTCAGCACATGAAATCACTCCCAACAGACATTTTCCCCTCACTTTACTCTATTTACTCAACAAATGATTGAATGATTTGCTAAATTAACATTGCACAGAAGTTGCCAAGAACAAAAATCAATGAAACTTTATGCATCAAGTCAGTCTTGATATATACATAACATATCACTGTACCAGGATACTGCAGTACTGTTATTTCTGTTTTGTATTTTTTATTCTCATCTCATTTATCACATATAAATGATCATTAGAAAATAAACATTGGTGTGGTTCAGTCTTTTCTCTTCTGTTTGAGGCTCTTTTCATTAAAAGAAACTGTTTTAACTGTATTATCGACAAAAGCTCTGAATTTTTGGAGCAGTAAGCTGTTAGCACGCTAGTTAGCTTAGACAATTCATTCTGATACCATGTTCCTTTATTTAATAAAACTAGTCAAGGTTGTGGTAGATTTATCATACCAGAGCGATGATTAGTGGCTAGACTAGTGGAACCTGTTGTTAAATCAGTGGTGGAATGTAAACGAGTACATTTACTCTAGGACTAACTACAATTTTCAGTTGCTTGTATGTGAGGTTTTCATTTTATTAGTGATTTTATATTTCTACAAAGTAAAATTGCTACCTTTTCCTCCTCTGTGCACTTATTAAATACTTTTTTAAATAATTACAAACTGTTAAAATTAGTGAAACAGCTTAACGAACACTCGCTGTGTCTGTATTGTTGTAAATTATCTCCTGTGCAGGTCTCGTTCTGGATGAAAGTTACAGGTTTCAGCAGGTTCGTTGTTACAGGGAGTGTAAATCAACATAGTTTGTGCAGTGTTTTATTTTACTAATGTTTCAGTTCATCGTCTGAAACTCATGTCCAAACAGTTTGGCGCCCCTCCAGCTGGTGGTGCCCCCTGACACGAGCTCACCCGTGACTCATACAGCCCTGTTTACTGTTGATGTCCCCCCATCCTTTATATTGAAATCAGGCAGAAACAGATCTATTAGTGAGCACAGGAGCTTCCAAAACAGATCTGAAAACATGCATTCATTTGAAACTGGAATAAATGAACATATCTGCTGTGAAGCCACTGATCTCGTGTTGTGGACTTTTGCACAGGTGCAGCAAATCGCTCCCTTGCAGCATGTTCAGTATCACCAGCCAAGGATGCTGAAATGAGGAACACCTGTGTTTGATGAGTCTGAGTGTGGTTCTCTGTGCAACTTGGCCTGATCACGTTTCACTTCATTAAAAGCAAACAGCAGAAATAAAATAAATAACTATTAAAGTCTTTATAAACTACTGAAATAGTAGTGATGCTGCAACCCAGAAGAGTCAAAGTGATCGACCCCCCACCCTCTTTAAAGCACCATTGCAGGGAGAAGTAATTGCATAACTAAACAGTGACCATGCTGATGGGAGGAGTAAATAAGCCTGAAAAACACGTTTGGCCACGGCACCAATCCAGTCGGCTTTTCTGTGCGCCGTGCAGCCGGAGCAGCAGGTCGGGTCTGTGCTCTCTCTGTATGAGCCACCACAGCATTCCTGCTGGCTTTCCCCCCTCCGGTAACCATTTTAGTTGTTTTTATCTGAGCGGAGAGTCACGGAGTCCGAGTTTGGGATGGATGCTGCTGCAGAGAGAGACGCAGCGCTGAGCCGGCTGGAGAGGAGCAGCCACACGGCGTTCACAGACAACAACCTGTTGTATGTCTGGGGAGGTTACCAGGTAAGTGCACTAATGTACCTGTGCAGGTAAATCTGCGCCGAGCCACGTCACGAGAAGCCTCCATGACTTCTTTGTTGCTCCTATTATTACTCCAAAGCGCATGTTTTCTAGTAAATGGCGAGTTGAGCATAATTTACTAATTAACTCTTTAACCTGCCAGTTTCTGGTTTATGATGATGTTTTTATATTAGAGCACATTAGTTGAATTTTGAATTCAATAATTGAAAGTTGAATGTTGGTCTATTTATTATAAGGGGAGTAGACTAAATATTAAATCATAACAGCCCATCATATGGTTTAATTTACTGAGGGCTGTTCTAGCTGCATAATCTGCATAGAAAACATGTTGGCCTGCAGATGAACAGCCATGCATGTCTAAGCTGCTGAATACTTAGGATCTTTATATGAAACTTTAACTGCAGGAACATGTTGCAACACTTCTCGCATTATAAATTCATTTATGTTGTTTGTTCATCTACAGTTTGTACAGCATCAGAAAATGTGGAGTCATATAAATAAACAGGAACATCATGGTCTGTGTTGATGTTTGTGGTCAGTTTTGGAACTGAAATGGTGCCACTGTGTTTATGTAGTTTTGTCCAGAAGATAAAAGAACAAGTACACAGTGTTTTCATGCAGTACATGACTGTAAATCTCCTCCGTCTTCTCCCAGGTGGTTGCAGGAGAGGATGTCATGTTGCCGGGTGATGAGATATGGCTCTGTGATTTGGACAGTGGGACGTGGTAAGATAGAAGCTGTTTATCAGCTGAGATGAACACGGTGTCACCTTGACATTTAAAAACTGTTAAACTAACTCTCTCTCACCACCCTTTGTCTCTTTTGTGTGACAGGGAGCACAGGAAGATTACTGGAGACATCCCTCCAGACTTATCAGGCTTCTGCGGCTCTCACGCTAATGGAAAACTCTACATCTTTGGAGGATGTGACCCCACTGGATACACCAACCAAGTGAGTTACCAGGGGGAAAACCACATGTTGCACCCTTGCTATTCGCTGAAGTAGCTGAAACATAAAACAGTGTTGTTAAATAAACATATGGCTGCTCTGAGTAGGATTTTGAATAGTTGCACGTGTTAAAAACTAACTTCAAACATTTGCATTGTTCATAAAATATGTTTTGAATGTAACATTTGAATGCATGGTATGTTTTGAGGTAAAATTTGTCTTGCAAATTATTCCCAGCCCTAATGTGTGGACAAAAATACAGCAGCTAATAAACTGGTCCAGCACGACCATCTGGTCTGACAGCTGTTGGTGAAAGCAAAAGGTTTACATCCAGTTAATGCTGTGATGAGTTGGTGGCTAAAATCTAAATAAAATGCAGAGAGGAATGCTTTAGCTAGACTGGACTCTTTGGTTTTATAAATGAAGTCCTTTAATGGTTCAGACCCTCAACATGTTCTTTGTATGAGAAGTCTCATCTTTCAATAATGGGGTGAATTACTTCCCTTTACGTCTGCAGATGTTCAGTCTTGACCTTACGGAGCAGTGCTACTTATGGAAGAAAGTGACAGACACGAAGGGAACGACGCCGTCGCCTCGTAACAAACACTCCTGCTGGGTGCACAGAGACAGGTCAGTTCGATCTGTAGGAAATCACAGCTGGACCAGCGCATATGAACGGATGCAAATGAGTTCCAGCTGAGCTTCCAAGCAACTGTTCACACCCTCAGCATGAGAGTTTTCACCCTGAAGAATGTGTCATTTAGCATTTAAAGTAGCTTAAGCATCTGAAAAGGGGGGTGACTTAATGTCCTTTTTGTTGTTTCATGTGTTGCATTATGTTGAATTATGTGAAGAATTCAGTGTTTTCTCTTGTTTCTTGGTGCAGATTAATTTATTTTGGTGGCTACGGGTGCAAAACCATTGGGGAGGTACGAAACACGCCACCATCCAGCTTTGTCGTTGAAGAGATGTCCTGGGTAGGTGACTACAAGGAATTATTATAGCATAGCTAATTATTAGTATGAAGTATTCAACAAATGACCTGAATATTGTGACTAAGCACTTATCAAAACCATCAATTACAAAATTAATAAAATGCAAACAAACATTCATTGAATAATTTTTTTTCAACAGCAGGAACAAAACGAGGACTAAAGATGATGAATTTTCATATCTAGATGTACTTTAAATATACAAATGTGGAATTAATAACTCTTAGTTTTCAACAGTCTTCAGAAAGAAAGCAGACAGTAGATTCATTATCTTGAAAACGGATTATTTCTGATGTAGAAGAAAATTTGCTAACACGGGATTAAAAATTCAATGTGGAAAGTATAACATGCTCCTTTGCTTTCATGTTTAAGTGAAATAAGTGAAAGTTACATTTATTGGAGACAATATAACTTCTGTGAGTTTAATCAGAACATTTTCACTCCGTTAAGGAGCAGAAACTGGTGTGATGTATACAGTTTAGAATAACATCAGATCATCTGCATAAAAATGCATCGTCATGGTGCTACTTGGTCCTATTTGGCCCTCTGGGGTACTTGAAATGGAGCATATGTTACTGTGTGCAAACTTCAATCTACATTTTCTTTAATTAAAATGATTCAGCACCATATGAGATATATGTTTTTCTTTTGTCCATTTAGATGACAATTGGAGACACATTATTTAGGTGCTGGGGCTGGAACAATGAAGTTATTGTTTTTGATACGCACACTGCTACGTGGAGCATGCCGGAGACTCGAGTGAGTAAAACATGGTTTCATATCAGATTTGAGTTTACTGAGCATTAAGTATTAATAATTTTAGTAATGGCATTGATACAGTTGAAGATGCATGCAGGTTTTATGGTATGAATGTAGTTTGGTTTTGTTTTTATGTGCAGGGTCCTGGTCCTGCCCCCAGAGGCTGCCATGCCAGTGCCCTTTTAGGAAAGAAAGGTTACATCTCTGGTGGAGTGGTGAGTTCCCTCAACTTGCTAAGCACTTTAATCTGCATCACAGTAAACAATTTATAGCCAAGGTCCACATGCTTTTGTGTACCTGAGGTCATCTTGACCTCTCAGTTCCAATTAAGGGATATCTTAATACTTCAGCATACAGAGCTGTTTTAAGACAGACAATGGTGCACTCCCAACTTTGTGGTAAGAGTTTGGGGAAAGCCCTTTCCTGTTTCAACATCCCTTTCCTGTTGTGACGTGACGAGGTCCTGTGCACAAAGTCAGATCTATTTTAAAAAATGGTTTTCTTCGAGTTTGGTGTGGAATGGCGTGACTGGTCTGCACAAGTTCCAGACCTCAACCCCAGTTGAGTTGAACTTAAACAGACTGTGAGGCTGTATCATTCAACATCCCTGAATCCCTGCAGCCAGGTTCCACGGTCTTCTAGTCTCCTGAAACTAGAAGACATGTTAATGAAACATATACGGTACTTCTAATATTGGGGTTTACAGTATGTATTGATGTAAATGCTGTGCTGGCTCACAGTTTAATTACTCTCTTGGACTGTATTCATCTCACATGGAGCGTATGTTATTGTCTGCAGGAGACAGCAGAGTTGGACATGTTCTGCTTAGACCTGGAAACCTGGACCTGGACTCAATTGTAAAACCCTCTTCACATGCATTCATGTTTACATCTTTATTTTTAATCCAGTAATTAACCAGTGCTGTTCCGTTCTACTCGGCCTCTTGCAGTGACATCCGATCTTCCTGTGCACCACTTGGACGCTCTATGCACACCATGACGCCCATATCGGATCATACCCTCTTCATATTTGGCGGTCTTGGTGTGGATGGAAATACACTCAGTAAGTCACGGCTACGACGTAAGTATCGATCCGTTCTTTAATTTCTTCATTTCAGCCTGCATGCTCTCAAGTCTCCACACTGCACGCCTCCTGCTGCATGAGTAAGAATCGGTCCCATGAACTTTTTACAACTACAAATGTTATATTTGTTTTGTGTCGTTGTCTCCTTGTAGTTTGTTTTTTTTCCAGTATGTTGACTATTAAGTATTTTAGGTCATTTATCAGGAAAAACATGTTATCTACATATTATGTCACAATCTCCCTTCAACAAGTGCGCCCAAAGTTGAAGGACTTTTTTTTTTTTTTTTTTTTTTTTTTAATGCAATTGTAATAAGATGACTTCTCAACCAATCTTTGGTTTGTTTTCACTTCTTTAACATAAATTTGATTGAGCTTTTCTTTTTTCTAGATGATGCCTGGCAGTTTAATACACAAAACAGAGGATGGAACAAGTTGACACATCCCCACAACGACAAGCCCAGGTACTACATTTGTCATTGAAAAGGTGGTAGACTACAGGTGTGGATGTGTGAATGTGATCTGCCTGATGCTGAAAGAGAGAATCTGTTTTAAATGAAGGTTAAAAATATGGAGGAGGAGTCTCTAGCTCATTACAACTTTCATCCACCACAATTCCTGTTTCATCAGGGTGTGTCACACAGCGTGTCTGGGAAATGACAACGATGTTGTCGTGTTTGGGGGAAGCAGCAACCTGTGCATCCTCATGGACTCGGTACGTAATGAGAAAGCTTCTCAATTGCTCCTTTTGTCATAGATCTGTTTCTACTTTTGTGAACTCTACTCTGTCCTCTAATGGTTAAAGTTAAAGCTGTTTGAGAGGTTTATTTTTAGATTCACAACAAGGTCTTTGAGTAAAATGTTGTGCAGCGTAATCTTTTGTGCAGACGTTAACCAAAGATTGCAAAATAATTCCTCTGAGCTACAGTACATTCCTGACGTGACTCTATTTGAACTAATAATATCTCTGAATCAGTAAAACTGCTGCATGAAAAAGTAGTTTTGGGCATTAAATGTTCAATATTTAACAAATGTGAACCTAGGGAGGCAGTTATAGACATTTCACTACCAATACTGATTTCATGGTGGCGCTGTCTGTCTCGTCTGTCATCTATACTCATTGTCAACCCTCTTGTTATCAGGTGGCTGTTCTGAGGGCTCCATCACAAAATCACTGCCGGGATGTGATCATCTTTCAGACGCAGCCCTACTCCCTCTTCAGGTAGGAGAAACTGCACATTATCAGCCATGTTATCGCCTGTGTGAGGGTGTTCAGGGCTTTAGTGGTGTCACATGCTCATAAAGACTATTTACAGTTCGCCACATTCAACTTTTAGTTTTCAGTTTTAAGGATGAAATTTAATCATCAGCACACATGCAAGTGTAGCAGAAGCTGATGAAATTGTTGTTCGGGTATTTGGTGCTAAGCAAACCTCACTGTAGCTCGTCCCTCAGTCATTAGGATGCATCCTGCACACACACACCTCATTGTCGGACTATCGCTGTAGTTAATCATTAATCGATGTAATTTCCGGTTTAGATTGTGTGAGGACTTCATAGGAAAAAACCCCGAGCTGTTTGGGAAGCAGATAAATTGGCTGCCATCAAAACTGAGCAACAAGGTCAAGAAGAGAGTGACCTTCTTCTCCAACATGCAGCCAGTCCTGACGGCTTGAAGGGGGCTGATTTTTAGAGTGACGAGAGTCTCAGCCGGTCATTTACTACAAAGAGCTTTGATTTTGTGTCAAATGTGAGTTTTCATGTTTATAATTTAAAAAAACATGGTGCTGAATCATTGTTTTAACTTAACAAAAACATACTCTGTAAATAAAGGTTTATTTTTTTTTCTTATTTTAAACAATCAACATTGATTAGGTAAAATTTTACTCCATGTAATTTGATATTGTGCATTTTGTTGTTGAATAAAGGTATTGATATATTGTATTTGTTCTGCGTTTATTTCCACATTGAACAATACATTAGTGTAATCCAGACATGTCACATGGAACAGAAGCATGAATTAATCAGAATTATCTTTTAGTCTTTACTAGTGTAACATAGATAAATACTTCATGTGTTCATTTGATGTATGCCTTTCTTAATGCATCAAACTCTTTAAGTGTTACGCAATATACAAGCAGTCAGTCAATAGATCAGACACTTAAATGCAACAGTGTCTGAATGTCTGAATGCACTTTACTGCTAAATAACATGTAAATGTTACCCGAGACTTAATGTGTTGATTTCTGAACTTTAACTTTTTATTAATTTGAGTTTATTGCTCACCTCTCCTCTGACTTCATCTGTTTCTATTGCATACATTATATCTTGAAGTCTAATTTACACTGAAGATGACCCCTCCCCCCAGTAACCTATATTGTGTAATTGGGTATATCTTGACCAACAAACAGAGGCAAAGCAGAATCGGACTGATCAGTTTTAGAAGCAATGCTCTTCGTTTGCAACAGGTGATTTAGAGAAGAAGTCTGACTAGGTGGCGACAAATTCACAGAGTAGCTCATGCTGGAACTTTGGACGGCCTAATGTCTGTTGGACCGGTCCAGTCACTTCACACAGGCCGGACGTAGTTTGCAGGGAGCATACCCCGTTGCCCCGTGCGCTGGTTGCATCCAAACACCCATCCCTCATCTATGGGCTCCACGTCCAAGATCAGGTCCCCTTCCTGGAGAGAGACTTCATCCTTTTCTGCTGCTGTGTAGCTGTACATGGCCTGGTAGTGCTAGGTGGAAACGCACACACACAAAGAAAATGAATGAACAGAGGGGCTGACACAGACCTGTAACTACTACTACTTAGTGGACACATAAACCTGAACATGCAGTATTCTCAGCTGAAGTAATGAGAGGTTGTCATTTGTTGTGTTGCAGACAGAGTTCTTGACGTTCAGCTGACGTAAATCCAACTTGAGAAAATCTCCTGTCCTATGCCTTTTTGCACAAAATGTCTTTTAATTATTCTACCAAAAGACCAAAATGGTGAAATGATGGAAAAACGTGTCCATATCTGCAGAGGAGAGAGAACTAGGCTCAACTCTTCTGGTTCCTTAGATGACTAATTCAGAGAGACTCCATTTCACAACTGCTGAAGCCACTGTGCTTCTGGGAAACTCAAAGCTTTAGGGTCATATGTACACCCTGATGTGTGCCTGACAACCATTTCATCACTGAGGTCTACAGAGAGCTTGCTGGACTTCCTGTCTTGGTTTTTGTTCTGATATGCTGAGTGAATTGTGTAACCAGGTGTGTGCCTTTCTAAACTATATCCCGTCACTTCAATTTATCAGGTGGACTCCACTCAAGTTCTAGACACATTACAAGAAATGTTTTAAAGCATATAGGGTTTTATGTTGTCATGGGTTTTTAAATGCAGACTAATGGGCAAATCAGTGATTTCATTGCATTTAAAATTAAATCTAAACCACAAAAGTACAAAAAGAGAAGCAGTTTGGAGTTTGTGTGGAGCCACTGTGAACTGTACAAACACTAATGCACCAGCACACACAGAAACTGTGCTGACATAAGTGGAAGGAACAAAAAACAAAAAGATGTATATTACAAAACAAGCTTAGCACCACACACAAATACAGCACCCTGTGTGGCCAAGCGTTTGTGGACACTCTTGACTTTTTGTGTACTTTTGATTGTGCAGTTTTTCATGGTTTTGACTGTTGCCCCTTAGTTCCATTTAAATGAGCTTAATGAGGCTGCATTCAATTATATCTTAGCAACAACATGCTTCTAACTTTGTGGTAACAGTATCGGGAAGGCTGCTTCCTTTTTCAACATGGCAACAACCCTGTGGACAAAAGATGGTCTGTAAAGAAATAGTGTTGTTGGTTTGGTTTGGAAGAACTTCACTTAGATTCCTGTCACATGTGAGCTGAGGCTGTTACAATGGTTTTGGAGCAACATATTAAAAACCCACATACGAGTGCAATGTTTAGTTGTCCTCTCCTTACCCCTCCACTAGATGGTGCTACAGCAGCAGGGCGCAGTTGTCCAGCTGGGTGGTTGAATCTTTCAGTGTTGGATGGCTGCTCTTGATCGTCTACACACACACACACACACACACACACACACACAGAGTTAATACAGAAACACAAAGGTAAATAGAGCTCATTAGAGGTTTATATCTGTCAGTGTGTGGAGGCGTCCCTCACCTTGTCTATTTTCAGGAGGAGGAGCGTCACTTCGTACTTTGCTCTTCTCAAATTCTTCATGGTACTTTATCTGCAAACAGGCAGCAACACACACACACACACATACATTAAACCCACATGAGGGCGCTGCACTCTGAGGTTTAACAGCTGACTCTGAATTTCTCCCTTGAGGAGAGGTAGCTCTCCATTTTAGGTGTTGAGAGGCGATAAGATAGAGTCCAGAACCTCAGCTGCAGAGACAGTATTAGTTTTAGTAGAAAGTAAACTTCTTACTTCTTCCTGTTCTCATATAATCATCTTAATTAATCAATAACATTTCACAGATACAAGAAGAAGAAAAAACACCTTTAGAAATGCACATTAACATGAATCATTCAAATCAATATAAAGGAATAGCGTTTATTCATTTACAATATCCTGTGTTGAGCTTTATGACCCTGCATATGCATTCAATTCATGGTTAAAATAAGTATTTATAAATATATAAATATTTATCCAGGCTGGATTTTGATGGTATCCAGTGGTGCTGATGTTATTAGTTGCTTTCTCTGCTCTATATAAAACAGATGCTTGGTTATGATCTACCACTGTCTTATTTTATTGATTAAAGCTGACTCCACAAAGGCAACTCTACAAACATGTTCTGGAAACAGATTTGTGTTTGTGCATCGAGAAGGCTCCACTTCTCACATGCTTATGCAACATACAGTCCACCAGGGGACACAGAGACAGAGACACAGAGAGGGTGACCCAAGCTCACAGCGCTGAGGGGATGGAAGTAGAAACAGGATGTTGAATAAGGAAAAGAAGGAGCAGCCCACTGTGTCCTCAACAGACCTCAAGAGAAAAATGACTTTATGGGAAAAAGACTTGAGGCAAATAATGAAAAACATGCAAATATGAGGAAATAAAAAGGAGAGGTGTAGAAGCGAGAACGACAAAATAGAAAAGGCAGAAAGAAAAATGCAACCACAGAAAGATGAGTTCCTAGATTTTGCCCTCTTGACATGCAGCTTATCACCCGTCATTCCTTTCTGCAACTTCTGCTCTCATTAGAGAAAGAAAGTGAACGTTTGTGTGTTTCACTGTGGTACGAATGTGTCTACACAGTGAGTTCGCTCTGTGTCCACAGCTGAGAGACTTTGACCATATAGGGCAGCTGCTCCTCAGTGGACGTGGAGAAATGTCTGAAATGTGCATGTGTGTGTCTGCAGGATTGTACTCTGACATCCTTCAGTGCCGTCTACAGCAGCTTGTTCTCTCTGCTCAGGTCTTTGTGCTGCTTCGAGTCCTGTGGCTCCTGTTATTGGACCGTATTGTTTTCCTGTTAGGAAAGTGAAATGGCTCATATCATATCTGCAGAACAGCTGGTTTCATGCGGCCAACCGTGTTTGTTTTTGTCCCTTGCAAAAAAAACAACACTCTCTCCATCCAGGCTCTCCACCATTTTGGAACAGCGCTGTTACAGTGAGATACGTCCCAGATGTTTCATTGTGAATTTAGATTCACTAATAGTTTCTTCTCAGAGATGAAGTCAAACATTTGCAGATTTGAATGAGGTTTCTTGGAGAAACCAAAACTCTAGTTTACCCAAGTTACAAAAAATAAAGTTAATGAAGTTAAGTGCAGTCTTCTTATTCCTACTCAGTGTCGTTGTTTTTACTGGAAATAAGTTCTACCAAAGGAAAAATCCCTATGAAAGCTGTTAGCATCGTGTTGCATGTGCTCTGGCCAACCTAGTGTCCAACCACTGAATCACAATATTTGTGATTTTATCTATTGAAAGAATAATTCAACCAACCACAGCTTTGTAACTGTACATAAACGACCACTCTCAAATTGACATATTTCTTCAAACATAAACTACCACAGCTTAAGTTTACTGAAAATGACATCAGAAGCAATGGTCACTGTAAAATAACAGCACCACCAGCTCACGCCATCACCACGTGTTTCTGGACACATCTGAGACACTTACGTTACTGACTTGGTCTTGCGTCTTCTTCAGTCTCTGCATCTCTGGAGTGTCGACCACCACGCTGAAGCCTTTCCCCTTGTTCTTTTCAAACTCCTCCTTGTAAAGAGCCTGAAAAATATAAAGTTAAATTAGCAAACATACAGTAAATAAAGAATATAAGAATGGTTTCATATTTTGGTAAATAGATTCATTCACCTTCATGCCAAGAGCTAAATGAGACGATTAACGCTGATCTCAAACGGCACAGCATTAACAAAATGTCATTAATTAACATGTGATCGCTCATTTATGTAAAACTAACTAGTCTTTACGTTAAGATAAGCTGTCGAGCTCTCATCTAACTCTCAGCCAGAACATGTCTTTCCCATGATCTCGACTTCAGCTTTAAGATCTATGACAAGTATATTAAATGACACAACGGGACAAAAACAGCTGTTATATTGAATCCATGCAGGGTCTTATCCTTCACTTCACCTGAAAACATGAAAATCACCAGACATGATGTTATTGGACGGTGCTGCATTCAATGCAAATGTATTTAGGTGACATTTCACCCTTGTAAAACAATAGGTAAAATATAGGGTGTGTAAAAATAATCAACTTGCAATCCACTTGTCAGAGAGTTAGATGTTTTAGAGAAGAGGTAAAACTGCACATTAGGTTATAGGTCGAGGTTCTCGTGTTTAAGTATTTCCAACTTCCCCTACTATGTAGTTCTACTACAGACTTCACTACATGTCATTAAATATTGTACTTTTTACTTTACCACATGTATTTAATAGCTTTTGTTACTTTTCAAATTCAGATTGATAAAATCTGATAAAATGCAATGAACATATACTACTTTATTTCACCCACATTATAATTTCACTTTATGGCTGATGCGATTTCTCTGCTTAGTTTAGTCAACAATGATAAATCCTACATAGCCTGAATGCAGCACTGAATCCAAACCAGGTTTAACAGACAGGTTAACATGACTCTATGACAACACATGCAGACATGCAGACATTCATAAACACATACAGACTTAGAGGTTGAAGAGATGCCACATAATAAACTTAACACCTCCCTGATGTCGCTAATAAGAAAAGAAGAAATAGATTAGTTTCGTTTAATTGTCGTGACTGTGAAGAGGTGACGAAGGACTGAAGTTAAGAATTAGTTTTCCGGCGTTCTTGCGGTTTTCTAGGTGAACCGGACGTACGTGACTGATCTGGTCTTGTGTCTTCTTCACTCTCTGCATCTCCGGAGTGTCAGCCACCACGCTGAAGCCTTTTCCCTTGTTCTTTTCAAACTCCTCCTTATAGAGCGCCTGTAAATGTTTAATGATTATTTAGGAGAATCATTATTTCCAGCTCAGTCAACATTAGACGAGAAAGACCACAACTAACAGGAGATGTCACGAGGCTGCGTGCACACTTCCACTAAATCTTCTTCACACATTCAGATTTCCCTGTAAGTTTAGACTCGGGGGAAACACACAGAGTTGAAATGTTTATTTGAAAGTAAATCTGAGACCCCCCTACACACACACACACACACACACACACACACACACACACATACACTCACAGTGAGTCATGTTCTTGCTATGAGGAATATGCTGTCTTAGTGAGCGAGCCTCGCTGCCGAGACTTTTATGGTTATAAACAAAGAACTGTGTTGGTTGGACGGGACGAGAAAGAAGAAGACGAAAGTTAGAGAGAGGAGAACACATCCTTTAGTGTGAATTAAATGTTCTAAGAGTTAAATATATGATTCATATGAATGTTCAGGTGCTTTTATTTTATGTGGTTCCTCAAAAACATTTAATTGACATAAGTAAAAGCTTCATCTTACTTTAGTTTAGTGAGTTTATGTTAAGCTAAAATATCTTCCTGTATATTGAACACATTTAAATGTTTCAGCATGCATGTGTCTCTATTTCAGAGTGAGAACCTTTCTGGAAATTGCAGCCGCCCATTGCGGAGAGACCAGAATCTCTACTGTAAAATTCAGACGGTAAAGGAATCTCTTAATTTTGCCTGACTCGGAGGACTTATCCAGTTAATCAGTTTAAACTGCTGGCATGAACAGTGTGATTAAACTAGAGGAGAAGAGCCTGTGCCACACGACAGCCTGAAAGGAAAACTGATTTTAGTGTTTTTAAGAACTCAGACTAATTCATGATCACTCAGCACTTTTAACAGAAACATCTGAACTGTATAAAGCTCGGATTTGTCAGCATTCAATCAAAGTCACGCTAACGTGCCCTCTTATTTGCCTTTGGTCAAAGGGCTCATTTGATTTAATTGACTGAATCCAATTGCCATCAGCGCAGAGGCGAGAGGTACGTCCTCCTCTCCTGCTGTGAGACAGATAATGAGCTAAGTAAGGACGACAGATAGCGAGGGAAAGATACACAGAGCCACGGTGACGCAACGAGATTAAAACAAGGATCTGTGGCTGAGAGAGAAAACAGAGACTGAGCAGCAGTGATCCTGGAGCAGAGACAGAGACGAGTGACACGATGGTCTCACCTGGCTGTTGAGCATGCTCTGTTGTTTGAGACGCAGATTCTCGGGGGTGTCGGTCACTATAGTGAAGGAGGTTTTGGGGTAGTGCCTGAAAGAAAACAGAAGAGCAACGGAAATATTTGAACATGTCCGCCTCTTTTACACATTAATAATGTTTGCATATTGTTTTTAAATCTGCTTTTATTGTCATAGAAGCTAAAGTGTACGACTAAAGGAAGTTAAATAATAATTGGTGGAAAAAATTATGTAGTTTTCCCCAAATCTACTGAGGCCTTTATCAGATTTATGCTAAAAACTGAGGTAAACCTTAGTCCTGTGGTATAAATGTAACTTAATTTTCAGACTTTCCTCTAAGTTTGGCTGTTTTTTGGTACATTTTTCTAAAGTAGATGAGGGGGTGACACATGATGTATGATTGCATACTTTGCAACAAAGGTTATTTTATCTAGCGTCCTAAATTATGTCACAACTATTTCTAACAGTTGTGAATTAATCAGTTGACATTCATGAGCCAATCTGATATTTTATGTATTTTCAAACATGACAAATACAACAAAAAGCTAATGTTGTCATTTAAGTCATTTTCTGGGCTCAGACATTTCAAGATTTGTTGAGATCACATGATTCAGTCTGTTCACACTTCCCTTTTCCATCACCTCCACACACTGCAGCTTCCACTGCCCATCTGTGTGTGTCAGCCACTTAAATAAATCTACTCCTGTTCTGACAAGTGAAGGTTTTAGCTGATGAAACAACTGAAATCTCCCTGAAATGACAATGTTTGCTGCTATTGCTAATTTCAAGTCCAGTTGCTTTAAGGGTTATTTGAGCTGTTTTAGTCATTTTAACCATGAGGATGATCAGTGTGGCATAAACACTCACATACTGCAGTAAGGCTTCTTCTCAAATCCTTTGTAGTTAGTCATGCTCAGGGCCATCTTGCATACCTCACAGCTGAAACAACCTTTGTGCCAATACTGGAGAGAAACGTCAAATGTTAACTGTCAAATATTGTGTTTATTGAAATTTAAATCATCCTGGTGGCGTGCATTAAACTGAGCTCAACAGCCACGGCAGGATTCTTATATAGTCTTTCTGTTTGTTTAAATTTATGCACTAAAAAGAGTGTAACTGTGTAACAGTGGGAAAATTCCTTTACTGCGCTGCATGGGAGCACAGCTGTGCTGCGGGGCCGTTTCTCCCATCTGTGCACTGAACAAGTGCCAATAAGAGATGAGTCTGTCACAAAATGACGTCATCATCTGTATGTATGAAAATGGATATCGCCTGTTTAGATGTTTGTTTACATACTGTAACCTGTGCACTGTGAGTGAATAGACTGAATAGTTTAACCCAGTTTGATTGGGTTAAAGTGCAGCTTTAGTAATCAGTTGATGTTTACTTTTATTATGTATTTAAATTGATTAAATTAACCAACACAGTTCAGCAATCAGCGTCTTTATCTGGTCAGAGTGCATCTAAACAGGCACTGACCACATGGGACACGCACACATGATCTATTTTAACATTTTTCTGGAGGTTTCTGGCCAGCGTTTATCTACCGGATGAGTTTTTTCCTCCTCATTACTCCCTTTGTGTGTGTGTGTGTGTATGTCCTTGAGCAGTATGCGTATTTATGTTATGTGTGCACAAAAATAAGAGTTCACATGACAATTGTGAAAAACCACAGAGATGATTCTGTTGCATTGAATGGAAAATGTACATTCTGGTTTAAATTATTAGAACAGTAACACTATAACAACGTTTCTTGCAAAATAGTTTTTGAAATAAAAGTAAACATCACATGAATTATGCTTCAGGCAGCTATTATTAATATAAACTGTCAACACAAAGCACCAAACTTGAAAAAAAATTCATAGTAGAAATATTCTAAGATAAATCTTTGCAGACATACTGGTTAGTCAACTTACCTTATCAAGGCAATTTATTTTTTCTGTGGGGTAAACTGGCTTCTTGCATCTTCCACAGGGCGGATTCATTATGGTGCAGGGTTTCCAAACACTACAAGAAGAAAAACTCGACAACCCCGTAAAACAGATGTTCAGAAGTCAGGTACAGGCTGTGATGAGCTGCTGGGACACGAACCGACCTCTTTCTCTGCAGGATTTCAATGAATATACGAACGAGACCTTAAAGTGAGGAGGAGTCAAGCGAGTGAGGAGCGGCGGTGCCTTCACAAACCATCGGATTTGAGGACTTTAACGTGCTCTGTGTTAGTTAATTACCCCACAAGTGTCCAATTAACATGCACTTAATGCCTGTATAAAAGTCTAGGGGGGCTACAAGGTTTTTTATAACTTTTGCCAACTTTTTTAAACTTTAAATATCTGAAAACGTGTTTAAAAGAACAACAATAATATGTGGAACCTGTTACCTGTATTTACACACCCTGCACATCCCGATTTTGTGGAATACAAGTTTCTGCGAAGCACCTGAAGGCATCACCCAATGCACTAAGCTCAGGGAACCTTAAAAAGATATTTAGTTAATTAATTAATTAGTGTTCATGGTAAACACAATATGATTTTTAGATAGTAGATAGATACATACATCGCTGAAAAATATAACAATTTATGAGGTTGTTTTTTCTAGAAAAAAGCAAGGTTGAAAAAAATATGTACATTATTTCTAATTCTACTTTGAACTTACTTTTACGTTTAGAAATAAAAAAGGAAAAACGAATTAAGTTTAATAAACTGTAAAGTAGGTTAGAGGACCCGGCAGCTGGCGCCCCCTGTCGGACATTAACACGTATTACAACATAGTCTGCCATTTTCTTTCTTTTATTTTACGGTGTGTTTTAGGTTTTTAAACGGTGCCGAATCATTTAACAGTAGATTTCTGTGTCGCAGCTCGGCGGCGCACGATAAAAACCTCAAACACGCACCGTGAACTCATTTATCATTGGTTAAATACTGAACCTCTGCGGTGGCTGTCACCGGGGGTATAGCTCAGTGGTAGAGCATTTGACTGCAGATCAAGAGGTCCCCGGTTCAAATCCGGGTGCCCCCTCTTTTCCTGCGAATTGCAATTTAAACAAATCTGTGACGGTAAATGTGTATTTTATCTGTTTTATACTCATTTGTATTAGTTAGAATATTTAAATTATTATTATAGCACGTTTCATTTTAGTCTTCCCTAATTCACAGCTCTCTTTAAAATGGTACATTCCACCGTGGCTGCTAATGTTAGCTAAAGGTTGGAAGAAGTTCAAGTTTAAAAGTTATTCTAGTTGAATAATTAAAGTCCAAACACGTGTTACTTCCATTGTTTTGCCTTTTAATGCGTCCCCACCGACATGTAAGTCAAATATTAACACAGATACTTAATAATTGGCTTTTTTGTTTGCTATTAGCGTTATTTATTCTAATCAGCTATCTGAGCAATCAAGGGCAGCTAAGCTAACAGTAATGTTACATGCTAATTAGCTAAGGTTAACGTCTAACTTCGTTTAAAGTTATAGTCGGTATCTTTTAAACTTACATTTTTATTGTTGGTAATTTGCAAAGCATGGAATACATTTTGATGTATGAGGTTAATCAATTGTTATATTAGTTAGAAATACTCATACCTGTATGTTTACATGTAGGGTTAGCATTAGCTGTATAATGAGATCCATTTAGTCTAAGTTAGCTAAGTAAACAAACACTGACGTTAGCTGTCATACTGTCTTTTAACTGTCTTTATCTTAGCTGCTTCTTCAGCAACTAACAAACTGCGACCTCTGCTTTAGAGACTGTGGGTTCAGTTAGTTCTGTAGTTTTCTGCAGTGTTTTTGCTCCATCTTGTGGTATTGCCATGTATAGCATCTTAGCTAGTTACCATGTTAGAGTGGATGGTTATGTTTGTACATCTTTAGACATTTAGTTTTTTTTCATCAAGAAACCACATAGAAGATAGCAGAAAGCTCTCTGCTTGTGTATCGCTTTGCTGTGAATAAAAATATGTAAATATTCCTCAGAATATACGGTAAAACCTTTAGCCTGAAGCTATAAGTTAAGTTAACTGAGTTTGCTCATAATTCCAGCACTACATCAATCTAATGTGAAAATAAACTATAGGAGACAGTCTAGGGTACTCAGAATTAATTAATAAGTATTAATATCAACACTCAGACCAGGTTTTATTAGAAGACTTTTAAACATAAGGAAAACTTTCATAACTTGATGTCTCTACAATTCATCCCAGCAGTATTTTCCAGAGAAGACCGAGTTGATCAATATAATCACTATTAGTTATATAGCTAAAGATCTGTTGTAGTAAAGTCCACAGAGATATATCATTTTATGAACACGTCAATGCTCGCATAGACGTGTCATGAAACAAAAAATAATTACAGTGACTCTTAGAGCTCAAGGCACTGCAACTCAGGGAAACGCACAGCTAGACAAAACATGAGTGAACAAGGTTTGGCAGGAGTTGCACATACAGACAACAGAACCAAATACAGAAAACACCAGTGGAAAAGCTGTGGTGTTAACAGTGGATATCTAGAATAATATCAGAATCATGCAGTTTAAATGTAAGAACCCAAAACCTTCCATGGCAGCTCATTTTCAGAATGCTTTGTCCTAGATGCTATACATGTGTCGTCAAAATGTTAAAAATGTTTTTGCTTTTGTATTCTAGATTTCTTCAGCTGCAGTGCACTGAGCTCATAAGGTTACTGTAAATGACTCAATAAAGTGAGAAAAAAAAAACATGTAGTTGAGCTGTACATCGGTTTGCAGTATGACGGCTAGTTCAATTCATTCCCTGACATCTCCTTGCGTTAATGGGTTTTGTACAGTTACGCATTTGCATCTCATCATTTCTGTATAGGTGGCTTCCTCCAACATTTGGATAATATGGTAATTTCCCTGTATATGTATGTGTGTGTGGCAAACAGCAAGAGACACAGAAAAAGCTGGCAAGAGCTACAACAGCAGTTACAGTAAACACTTGTCAGCCGCCAAGGAGGAGTAGGGACATTCTGTGTCGATGGTCAGCCTGATTATCCAAATTCATCCCCTTGTAATACTGTTCCAGTCCTCAAGATGGTTTCCTTTCCACTTCTGACTTGGTTGTGCAGGTCCATGACCCTTAGCAGCACTGCTCAGCTTCAATGAACCCTTCCTTTTCATGACCCCCAAGCTCGACCTCAGCATAACTGGAGTGGCATCCCTGGTTGCGGAACTTCATAGAGGGCCAGTAGTTATTGGTGCGTCGCTATAAACAGCAGACAGTAGCTGTTAAAAACGCTAATACAGCATCTTTAAGCAGAAAAAAGAACAAAGAACAAAATTATATTGTTTGTTCTTGAGGTTGTTTTCTCACCTGCATGAGGTAGAAAGGTGGAGCTACCGTTGGGTGTTTGTTGATGTAGTAAACAGCGAGTATTGTCAGAGCTACAAGCAGAACCATGGCAGCTACTACACCTGCTATGATGGTTGTGTTCTCTGTTATGCCCTTATGATTTGGGGGACCTGTTTGTATATCTGAAAGGAAAGAAAACAGAGATTATTAGAAATATTCCATGTAGTTGGCTTGCTAATATTAGGGCAACAGGTGTAATATGAGAGTTTCTTTAATCAGTCAATCAATCAAAACACCAGTCTAGTGATTTGCATTCATTCTGTCCAGACACTGCATTACTTGGACAGGTAAGCTCAACTTTTACTAATATACATTTGCCTTCTATTTCTTTCTAGATTCATGTATTAGAGGAACTCACCTCTAGTGACAGGCTGGTCTTCATGTGCCGCTGGAGAAGGTGTTGGACCAGGAGAGGACACATTGAAGGAGCTCATAGATCCCTCAGGTAGTACCGGGTTGTAGTCCTCACATGTGCCTTTAGCCTGTGTGTATGTTCACAGAAAAGACTCAAGAAACAATGAAGTAGTCGCTTTTTTCTATGATGCATACGTGCAAAATGTTTCTCACCTCTTCATGACATTTATAATCGAACCATTCTTGTCTGTGCCGGTCGATACCATCAGAACATCTGAAACACAGTGAGGACCAAGTGAGAGGAACTAGGTTCTGTGCACCTCCGGGACCATATAAATCTTTAGAGTTTCCCCCTACCGTTGAAGTGTGTTGCACCAGCCACAGCCGGTTGTCAAGTTGGATGTAATGCAGATATCACAGGATGTGTGTTGAAGACAGGCTGGAGGAATCGAATACACAGTGTTCTGGAGTTATAGAGGTGAATAATTAGGTGAGGCTTTCATGTTAAGACCAAGTTTGTAACAATACTTACTGGGCAGAGGTGTGAACTCAAATGCAGATCCACTCAAAATCTTTGTGGTGTCAATCTGAACTCGATGATATTCATAGATAGTACGCCGTCTTGCATCTTCAAGACAAACATAAAATGTTACTTTCTGTTTTGTTAGCTTTGTGTTTCTGCTGTGGGGTTTAAAGGCTACTCATAATAATATGAAAATATTATTTATTATTTATTTACTAAAGCTAAAGACACAAGATTGTTTTATGAACGTAGCAGCACTAGTTCAGAAGGTTTTAAATTAGCTTAAAATTGGAAACAAAATTTTCTTTTTTTTTTTTTTCTGACAACAGACCTGAAATCTGTGAAGAAGGGAGGAATTCCATAAAAGCATCAGACAGTCCCACCTTCACTGGATGTTCAGTGGAATTCATTTTCTCTACTGGTACAGGGATCTAAAACAGATCAATAGTTTGTTTTGACTAAAAGTGAGGTGCAGGCGGAAGATTGGCTCTGATAATGAAATCTATTTAGTTGAAACCCATAGCTCACATCTCTGTAGTTGAAAACGATGGTTCCATTTTTGTGGAGGGCTGCCTGGAAAAGAAAAGCTCCTTCATTCTCTCGGTCCTTTAGCCGTACTTTGTCCCACTGCACCACAAATAGATTACCTACACAGAGTAAGATATAGAATCAGGTCTAAGCTTACCAGGAGCTCCAAAACATTACCAATTTCACTGAGCAGCTTCCACTTACCGTTGTCCGAGAACTTCACAGTAGAGTTTTTGGAGAAGCTTGGGTCAAAGTTGGCCATGAGGGGAGCAATGTACTGTGTGGCAGTTAGCATTCGATGAGTAATCTCCCCTGTGAAGATGAACCCTGACGAGGAAGGACAGAAAAACAGCATTCATGTTAAAAACACTCTAAGATCTGGAATTGAATATTTGGTCATATTTCTATTTTATTCTATTTATTCTCAGACAAGTACTAATTCAAATGAAAATGAAGTTGTTTTTTTTAAGCTGCTTTTATCTACATATTTAACATTTAAGACTTCTTTGTTACTTTAATGGAGACCTAAAAGTATGATAATCTGTTGAGGTAAACAGTAATATAAATTAATTTTTGTTACAGGTCCAACACCACACAACAATAATAAACAACAATAAACTCAGTTTTTACCTATCCATCGCTTGCATATTCATGCCTAATCTGTGGAACTGAAATCAACAAACAACTCTCCTTGGCATGGCTGTTGATGTTCTTTGAGCTAAAATATAGGGCACATACAAGGATTTTTAAAGTATCTAAAATCATCACAAAATGAATTAATTAGATTTGTTATAGCCTGGTATGCTTGAATATTTCCCCAGGGCAGGACAAAGTCTCCTTCAACACACTTGTAGACGTTTTGCCTCCTGATTGGATGGTGACTGCTGCCATGATATCAAGTAATGTAAAGTGAAACTCACCTCCAGTTGCTACGGTAATTTGTCTCAGGTAGTGTCCATAGAAAGGAAAATCAAAAGAAAGTGCCACTCTCTGTGAATGAGCAAAAAAACGATCAAATCAAACGACATGACTGATTGTTAAATCAGAAAGCTTTCTGTGTTTGTGTCGCATGCTCTCCTCACCGCTGCCTGTCGGTGTGCATTAGACAGTATGCCGTGGATTCGGACTTGGCTCTTGTGCAGAGTGCTCAGATCTACCCACAAGTTTTCAGTCTGTCTGTCTGTTGGACCAAAACTCTGCCATCTGTAGTACCTGTGGGAGTCCTTCTGAGAGAAAGAGGGCAAGCATTAGGAAAGTGAACTTTTGAGAAAACACTATTCATGGTGAGGTAGTTGAGAGTTTGATATTACATATTATAGTATTTGATAATACATTTACAATAACAGTAGACACAATAGCTAATTAATGAAACAAACAGTAAATTAATCAGTGATGAAATAATCATTAGTTGCAGCCCTCAAGCATTTTACTATGATGGGATTGAGTGGTGCAAGGCAAAGACTAAGAGGAGTTAAATGTAAAATGGGAACCACTGTAGTGAGACATCTGACAATGGGTTCTGTCTATTTCTGTCTTTACAGTACCACTTGGGGGAGCTGTTTACACGTTAGACACATTGCTTTGACAACGCAGGCCTGAGATTTCCTGCACATCTCCTGTCTTGATGGCGTTGTTAATGTATGCCACAGTTCAAGGTGACAGAGAGCAATGGTTCTGGGGTTTAGCGTGGGCTCAGAAAGTGGAGCAGTTAAATGCAGTGCTCTCACTGCCTCTCTGGCTGCTCCACATACAGTAAGTGACCCACTTTTTTCCTCATCCCCACTGCCTGACACCAGTCTGTGATTTGCTAAGGGTGTTGTGGGATTTCTAGGTGAGGAGATGGGACCATTCACATACATTTCCCTCACAGCTGACTGTGTTATTGAAATGATTGCCATTGGACAGAAAGTGGAGGCATTGCCTTGGAAGTTGGGATTAGACTTCCCAAGAAACATCAACAACACCACTACAACAGAACTACTTGTGATCATGTCCAAGTGAGTCATTCACGAGTGCACATACTGACTCACAGCCACAGTTAAAGAAACACTGTAAGTTGGCAGCAGGAAGATGTGGTCTGTTTTCAATTTGAATTGTAGGGAAAGCAAATAAAAGTACAACACAGTTTATTTGGGTTGAGTTTTACTGATGCTGAATCAAGTGAAAGAGGAGTCTCTGATAGAAGAGAGAAATAAAACCCTGTCATACAAATTCAAACAAACTTTTAACTTTTAATTAACATGTAGAAGGTAATGAGTGGAAAATGGCACCGATCAAACCCACCTGGCAGACACATAATGACAATAACTTCCAAACAGAATATTTTTAGCTTGACTGAGTAATGATTGTGACCCCAGTTGACCTTTCACTTTTTTCTAACCCCATGTCTTTCCATGTCTTCTGTATAAGCCACCTGGTAAAAATGCTTTTTATTTGAAACCAGCGTTGGCTTTAATCTCAGCCTGAACTGGATATGAACCTTCTGCAGGGTCTTTATTTTAAAACCACTTCTCTATCTTTGTGATGTCAGTAGTGTTTAAAAGAAATTACCTTTCTAGTAGTGCTGTGCGATATACAGGTTCATCAGGTTTGTAATTCCCACTACTGTATGAATTATTCTTTTACCAGATAAGCCACAAACCTTTAGGCCTTTGTTCATGCAAAAAAAAAAGACAATATTTGACAGTAAGTATAGGAGTCAGGTTTTCAGCTATTGTATCTCACCACTATCAGCGTGATGTTGTCGGGCAGTGTGCTGATATCAACTCCTCCTCCTTCAGCCCGTGTGTTGCGATCCTCTCTGTGTTTGTTTTGCGTTTCTTGGTCCCTCCTGTTTCTGTGAAAGTTGGACAGATCCCCATCTGTCCGTAGAGGAGTCAGACTCAGTGCATCTAGAACACAAAAGACCTTTTGAGAAAACAGAGTCATGCATGCAGAGGTAGAGAGGAAGATGGAATTTAGGAACTCTTAGCTTTTACATGCAGCATTTTATTCATACCTTAGTAATTCACCTGTTACTGACCATCAATTTGAAGCACTCCATGAGTTTCTCAATGAATAAAGACCGAAATAGTAAATTCTCCTAACATTTAATTTGGGTGTTTGGGGAAAAAATATTTTTGTTGATTTATGATTCATTTGGTGCCAGTATTGCACTTTAGCCAATTATCAGTAGTAATCAATAGTTTTGATTAATGTTTACTTCCCTTCAGGAATGTTTTTATGTTCTTTTGTATTTTTAAAGAAAAATGATAATGACTCAATGTTCTTTGTACTTCTAGTTGTTTCCAGATCAGCAGCAGTGTCCTGAAGAGCAAGTAAAGAGATAAAATGCAGTGCTGGATTTAACGTGAGTTGTTAGCTCACTGAACAGAACTTTTAGGTAACGGCATGTTATGAACATCTTCTGAACATCTGAAAGGGAAAGACGAGAGGTAGACTGAGGTAAGATGCCCCACTTAGTGTCTTTGTTTTTTAAAATTTGCTTATATGGAATGACCAAAAATATGTGCACACTCTGTCCACCTACTGTTGATTGCTTTGTTGCTGTTTTTCTTTTTTTTTTCAGTTTTGGTCTGGTCAGTTTTAGTCTGATTGGTCTGTTTGTCCCAAAAAAAAGTTGGTGGTGTGTTGAGCTTTGTGGCAACAGTTGAGTAATATCATTTCCTGGATCAACATCAGTACCCGTTTACATAAAACCAAAATGTCCATGATGTTTTCCTAGTTTGGTGCTGAAGAAACTGACTGGTTTGAAAAGAGCTCCAACTTAAACCTATCCAACAACTAAGGAATGAACTGGAATGCCGACTGCGAGTCAGACCACCCAACATCAGTGTGTTGGACCTCACAAATGTTAGTAAATGGTAGTAAATCCCCACAGCCAGATTTTAAAATTCCTTGAAAATTAGGCAGCTGTTAAAGCAGATAGTGGATAAGAACATTTTGGGAAACATGCTAACTTGTATTCTTACTCCTAACTAAATGAGAAGATCTTTCACTTCTGTGTTGATATTGTAAATATGAAGTTACAGCCAGCAGCTGGTTAGCTTACCATAGCATTAGACTGTGTAAAGAAAACATCATCTGTCTAGTAGCACCTCTAAAGCTAAGAGATGAACACATACTTTATTTAATCAGCACATAATCCAAATTGTGAAATGATAGGGTGCAGCTTACTTCTCCTTATGCTGTATCTATTAAGTGAATTTTCTTTTGTTAGACAACTAAAATACAATGTCAAAAAGATAATGATAAAAAAGACAAAATGGGACAAGACAAAGAAGCATAGAGAGGTTATTACACACACAAGGGAGATGGCTCTAATGAGGAATCTTATTTGATTACTGTGTGGACGTGGAAGCTATTTCCACAGCTTTAGAACAAGAGGCTCTTAATTGGGTCAGATTGGCAGCACTCATCATGATCACCACCAAACAGCTGAGGAGGCGTCAAGCAGCAGGGGGAATAGATGAGGATGAGCTTTGAGGAGGAGGCAGCAATTGGCAGATCAGGGACTATGCATTAGTTATTACAGAATGTACGTTAAGTCCTGTAGGAGCGGACACATTCTGTATATTGTGTCTACTTTTTCAGATTATACTTTAGAAACTTCCTGTGTGTTGAACTTGTTTTCCTTGATGAACTTCGAAGAAAAAGGGGTTAACAAGTGTTCGAGACCGGATAGGCTTTTAAAGGACTTGCAACAAGCTGACCAAAGTAGCATCAGGTCTGGCAGACATGTGTATATGAAACCAGCACTGGGAATGTGCAAACCGATGCAGAAAAACATCCTGGTGATTTGAAATGGGGCCCAGAAATTCAGTGACTGAGCTGACAGACGTGACAAATTTGGCTTCTTCTCTTTAAATGTACACCCAGATGCTCATTATATTAAAATAAAAAGCAACAGAATGAATATGACAGTCTTCCTAATTTAGAGTATTCCTGTTACCAGCCAGGATGGTGTCAGTTTATATGAGTGCCTCTGCAGAATGGCAGATTCAGAAGTATTTTAAATTATCTATATTATCACCTGAGACAACACCATCTGCATGGCAGCAATGTACGGAAGATTGAATCTGCTTTTTCAGATGTGTCTGCATTGCAGCAACCACAAATCTAGTGGGTGTTGGGAGACACATCAAACTAGGACACAGCATTTTGAGCCATATGCTACAGCATGCCATGTAGAGATTGTGTTCATTCATTCCATTACCCATGCAGCTAATTCCCTTTCCCCTGATCTGTTACTCGTTTTTGTCTTTTTCCAGAGACCTACAGTAGTTTCATTGGCGACAGATGTTCATGAGTGAAGTTCAAACTAATAATTGTCATCTGTCCACTATGAAATAGGATAAGTCCCATTTTTACAATTTGAAATGACTTCTGAATGTTAAAGAGCAGCTGAAGGCTGACTAGAAAAAGCCACGTTCCTCAACTGAGGCAAAAGCTAGATGGTCTTTCAGTCTGTTTGGCTGGATGGAAGTCCAGGGATGAAAAAATTCCCCTGAAAATAATCTCCTACTGGGTAAATGCACAACACTTTGAAGTGAAGACAAAGATACGTTGAAGGCGGAAAGACATGTACATGGTTATAGAAAGGAGAATTATCAGCAAGGAACAGCAACGGGAACAAAAGGCCAACATCTTTGCTCCAGAGGTAGAGGAGCAGGAATCACAGTCACATGGATCAGGCTCACTGCTATATGTGACATCAGTTTAGTGCAGCGGTTTTATTGTGGTTGGGTTTTAAAAGGGTGATCCGTGTTCAAATCTGCTTATGGCGTGGGAGAAAGCCATTGGCACACATTGAGAGGAATTGCAGTAACCATAACACACAATCACAAACACTGACAGCTGTACTGATAAGAACTCCAGGTAATGGGAAAATGGTGTAATTTAGATAAATATTGAGAGATGTTTCTGACTCAGAGTTTTAAAAATATCGTGGAGCTGTTTTGTATTTAACTTTGGGACTGATTTTCTATGTTAGGTGCAGCTGATATGTAGTTCCAATTTGTGGATGAGTTTGTCCAGATGTAGTTTATGTTGTGTTCAATGTTAGGATGTATTAATGGTTTTCATAACAGGATATTATTTTGGTAAGAATTGTACAGTAGCTCTTGGCTGATCTTATCAGAAACTCCACAAAATCAACATGACTCAACGCACAAATTGCTTTGTTACAAAGTTATGATTATTTTTCTTTTGGTTGGCTCATTGATGCAGCTCTAAATTTAAATACATTGGAGTTTTAACAGTAATAGTACAAAACATATGATTAAACCTTTGGTGCATAGCCGGTTTGGCTCTAGGTTCAAACCTTCTTGTATAGATGCCAGCCAGTTTGAAGCATCTTAACATCTGCATTTGGTTAAAGCTAACAATTGTAAATTTGAGTTAAGGTGTTCTTTAGTTACTCACACATATAACTTCTTAACTTCTATTTCCCTTTAAAAAATAATCCTGAACAAACGTCCTGAAAACAGTTAAGATAAAAACACAGTGTAAAATGGAAACACACATGCTTACTGAGTAGGAACGCTAAGATGAACGAGGCGGGGCCAATGTAAACAGTAGTGATAGCTAGCCTTGCTTCTGTAACCTTTGGAAAGCACAAAGCCACAATTTCTTTAGTGTTATGCATTTCTGTATTTCTAAACTGCCAACACTACCTGACTTTGCATGTGAATGACAACATTTAATAGTTATTTCCACTGATGCGTGCAGCAGGCACCTGACCACACATGGTCTACAGTTTACACATCATTAGTTAATTTCAAGTAAATTCACCCTGAGCACCTGTGTAAAGTTCAACTTTAGTGGAATTTGACACAGAAATTTGTGTTGTAGGTCTTGATGGTGCTGACCTTTAATAGAACCGCCATGCAACCAGTTCTACTGGAACACTAACTGCTCTGCAAAAGAGATTTGGCATGGCCTGCAGTCACTCATAAAAAGGAGTGAATGGTACAAATATATTCCCTTCAGTGGAAGTGACTGAGAGATTGAGTAGTCACTACATCTCCAAGCTTCCAGCGTCATCTGTTTAGCAATGAGCTGTTCCACTTTCTGGGATGAGCAAGCACTGTGATGAAGTTATCAGGCTGTAGGCAAAGCTCCCAAAATAGAGAACCTGCTGTACAGAGGATAGGTGAACACCTGGACGAATCATTGTTTTTGTGAATTTCAGTGACAAAAATATTTTGTTGTATGTGTTGTTGTCTTATGTTTGGAGGAATATGCTTCGCTGGACTGTGCATAGTTTAATGGGTTGTCCTCTGCAGAGCTAGGCCCATGATCAGAGGAACTGGGACCACAGGAGAGGCCAGAGAAACTGGAGCACTGCTGGTTGTCGGAGGAGAAGTGGCAGCGGAAGAACGGGGGCTGGCTAAAAATAATGCATCTCCAAGGAGAACAAAAATACATACATGCACTTAGACACATACAGACACACTCACACAGTAAATGGCAGCAGTACACAGCAAACATCTGAAGGAGATGCACAGTATTTTAGGTAATTAGACACAGTTTGAGATCAGGCCAAGCAACATAGAAAAGAAAGAAACTTTAGAAATGTGAGTATTCCAGGCTCACTTGCTGTTTGATGACACTCCTGCTGGTTATAAGTCATAATTTAAATCACTGGTTAACCCGAAGTATTTATCTGCTAAAATGCAGGATCTCCGATCACATGATCCTTATTTTTCAAGCAAATGAAAACCAGACACAGGAAATTTGACAGTTTTGGAATGACAACCAAAGAAAACCCAGACCTGCACACAGCCTTTCATCTGCATCCTGTGAGTAGTTTAGAGAAATGTCACCAACCTGTTCTCTTCACACACGCCCACACATGCAATTCCACCAAAGTTCATGCTCAAAAATATTTTTCAACCGAGCTTGTTGTTGTGTTGAGTGTGGCAAATAATTCGGGTCAGCTAAAATTTAATAACCCTCCTAGGATTCTGTTTTTGGCAGCTGTTGGGCAGCACTTCTCTGAAGAAAGTCAGTCAAAATGGTGTTAATATTAGTGGACGTGAGTACCTGTGTCTATTTGCTGCTTACCTTCGTGCTCTTGAGCCCAGACTCTGCCCAGCTGAGCCTGGGAGAGACAGATGAGGAGAACGGCACAAAGCCCCATGTCCAGCTGACTCTTCTCCCTCCTTCTCCAGCTCTTTTTTACTCCTCTCTTATTCTTCTTTCTTCCCCTGTTTCCCCTCTCACTTTGCTGGAAGAAGGGGGAGCCTCACTCCTTCACTCCCCCACCTTTCGTCGCTCTCTCTTCGCTTCTGCTCTCCCACAACTGCTTTTTCTACACCTCAGCCAACGTTTACTGCTTTTCTCCCTCCTCTGTCTGTCTCTCTTCTCTGCTTTACGTACGTCCTTGTTTGGCCCTGAGAGTAACTTCTCTGATGATGGATTTGTGGCTGGAAAACAGTTGACAAACAGCTGTGTTGCAGAATGAGGAGTTGTGTTTTCTCAAGGTTTTTCCTTCGCTTCAATCTTCTTATTTTCTGCTCGTTTAAATGCCTTCTGGCTCCCCTCTCTGTCCCTCTGTTGTTCAGTCTCTTTACTTGTGTTTGTTTCTCTGTTTCTCTTTCAAACAGAGCTCTGGACTTTTGCGAGACTTTGCCGAAGAGAAAATATTTATGTATTCCTACATTTTTCCTTTCCATCCAAACAAAAAAGGGGGTGAGATTGGGAGGAGCATGTCTCCCCCATGTGGAAGCATGTTGAATCAAAATAAATGTGATAGTTCAATGGTTGCTGTTTTGAAACAAGCATGTGGTTTGTTTAAAGGAATATTACACAGATTACTGAAATTTGCAAGCTTTCTTTTTTTTTTCTTCTCTAATTGAACATGTTTACTAAGAACATGTTTATCTTCTTTACACAGCAGAGGACACTGTCAATCACAGTATTATAACAGCTATATTAGATGTTATAATACTGTTATAATATGTTGTATATAGTAGAATTCTTGTTCATGCATATTAATCGATTTTAGTTTTCTTGTGACCTTGAACTTTTTCTGTCTGTCCTATTTAAGATTTGTTCAGAAGAGGAATGATTTAGATCTTTTTTTAAACTAGATGAATCTTATCAAATGTTAATATTTAGTTTAGTTTTGAAAAACAAGGTCAAAACAAGACGTTTGAAGAATAGTATCACTAACCTAACTGATGATTCAATAAAATAATACAGTAAATTATGAACAAAATATTTGTTTCATGTTGCCGGGTTAAGCTTGGGGACATGTGCAACTCAACTATCAACTTTTGAAGTTGATAAACAGACTTAGATAAACCCTCCTGATTTCTGGGACTGATGCTCAAAGCTGATTTGTTTTTAAAGAGGATGCAGATGTTTTAAAACGGCTCTGAAATTTATCATCTCATTTCTGAAAATGGCACCTGGACTGTGTAGTCATTACTCAAACAGGACTAAATAATGGATTTGTCACAGACTATTTTCAGCTGCGAATTAATACACATTTGCTGAGTATTTCCGGTATCTTGACTCTACATATGGGATTAACTCCACCACAATGTGTGTGTTTATTGTAATGAAGGAACCAGTCAGCCATTTATAATCGTTTTGAACAAACCAAGGCGCTCAGAGGAATAAGATATACCATGATATAAATACAATACTTGGAGGATCAAGTCATTGTTGGTTTGGATCTTTTCCATTCGTTTTATTGAGAATAGGAAAACACAGAATAACACCAGCCATGTGCTTTAATATTTGCAGCTTGCTGCTGTTTTGCTTTTGACTATGAACCTCTCAGTGGGATGGGATGAAGAAATGTAAGTGGGCGTATCAGTATTAGGATAGACGTAGTTATTCACAGCTTCCCTCTCAGAGTTAATCCCATATGGAGAGGTAGGAGACAGGAGGACATCATGTGGTGCTTTGTAGGGGTGAAACAGACCTTGTGAAATTCTTGCACATCTGTTGTACATGATAACGTGTGTTTTTACCATCTTCCTACAGAGAAAGTCTGTGCTTTAGACTTTAAATGACTCATTACCTGAATTCACACTCTATATTAAGGTGCACACATTAACAAAATATTTATTTTCATTTACACACTCAAAACAGGCTGAAGGGATGTGAGCTAGATCATTGTAGCTACCAGGTGTTATGTAATAAGTGGGGTGGGCGTTTCTGCTTTTTATTTTTATGCAAAACACAAGTATAATGTAAAAATCAGACAGCAGCTACTGGTCTAATCTAAGATTATGACTCTGTGAAAGATATAAATGCAAAGATTAGAAAAAGTTGGTCTAGAACGGCTCAGTGAGAGAGAGAATACTTGTTGTTCCAAATGACTGGACGCCTCGGTCATTCGGGTCATGGTTATCCCCGGCATCTGGACAGCAACTTTGGGATGAGATGGCAGGATATTTTTAGCCTTGGTTTTTTCATGACAAATCATGACTTACACCTGTTTTTAGTAGAATAAGAAGCTTCAATGTTTGTCAGTATTTATATGAGTAACATTTCTTTTCAAGAGGGCCAGTTTCAAAGCCTCAATATGGGGTGTCTGCACAGACAGACTGTTACATAAACCACATGTGCATTCATTATGTACACTCCACGTTGATTAATTGGGGACTGCACACAGATGTGGACGTGGGCAAAGGCCAAAATGTTGTGCAGATTCTTGTGATAATTACTTGAAGGCTGTTTCTTTAGATAAACAGCAGACAGACTAGAAAGCCTCTATACTTCATGCTGATATCATGCATTCATTTAGGCATAAAGATACACGAATATTAATGGGATCACTGAACCTGCATGAGATTTTGGCTTGATGTTATGTTCAGTTAAACCAACAAACAAACAAACAAACAAATCAAAATGACTTTCTATGTCCGTCATGGTGATTAACAGCTGTTTTCATCAAAACACAAAAATGTAGAAATATCTTTTGGAAGAAGTTTGTAAATCCTGCAGATGGTGGAACATCATCATACTTAGGCAATTCACGTTGGCTTTTCCTTTCTTTGTCACTCATGTGGATAGATACAGAACAGTCCCCTTCATATTGGGAGAAATAATTCAGAAGACAACAAGCCCTTAAAAAGGTTGTCGTTGCTGGAAGAAATATGGTCAAACTGTATTGTACAGGCAGGGTAATAATTCTCTTGAAGCTGACTGCCAGAAGGCCAAATAACAAACATGATGAGAAAGCTAGAAAAGCAGATGGAGGGCGATGAATTCCCCTTAACTACTGAAAAGTAGTGTTTTCTGCTCTGGTCCTGCATATGTCATTGGCCAATTTCCTTGCAGGACATTTGCTATGATTTTCATAAATTATAATAATTGGAAATGGCCATCAGTGATCGTTGTTCCACATTCTCTTCTTGCCCTCTTATTCATCTCTTTTAAAAAAAAGCTGGCATGAAGAAGACACAGGGCTGTTTCCTATTATAGAGGGAGTCACAATCTTCTGTCTTGTTCCAATTGAAAACAGGTTATAGAAAACATCATATGAAACCTTACCAGAAATGCAGGTCAAACATCAGAGGTCCAAATAAAACACAGGTTTCGTTTATCTGAGGTTCTTTTTAATTATGGATTGTGTATTTATCAGCACAAAACGTCCTTGCCAAAAATGTGTCTTTGAAGGATTACTGCCACCGTGTCTAAATAACCATAAAACACAGCTGTGGAGCTGGTTATGAGTCAACGAATCAGGCTTAATATGACTGTTGGAAACTGACAAGCCATTAGTTGCTGCAGTGTAGGGGTTTCCCAGTGAGTGTTTGGGCACATTTTCTGCATTGAAACAGCACAGAAACAGTTTTACCAGATTTTTTTTTCTTACAACACAAACCTAAGATCTCATTTCGCAGCCTAATTTACAACACGACACTGAACATAGATGTTATTAACTAGTTAATTTACATCTGACTCACTAACTATAAAGACAAGTCACATTTTAAGACAAACACAACAAGACATGACAGCATCATTCCAGATGGGGTGTGGGAAACAAACTGTGGTTTCTTTAAGCTGAAAAAGATAATTTTAAAAACAATAATAGTAATAGTGACTAGTAATTAGTAATAGTCTTATATGACTGTATTATTTCAGCTGTAGTGTGTTCATACATTAACAGACTCTTAAAACACAGTGTATGTACATTTTCAGTACATCTTAACTTTGAGATTGGCCCTCCTTAACTTTGATTTCTAATGGTAATGTTTTCTTTCTGGTAACATCACTGGCTTCCTTTCACCCGTCGCTTAACTTCATGAAGTGATGTAAAACCTGTGGCAGTCCGTCCACTTACGGAGAAATGTCTTTGAGGCATTTGTAGCACCTTGTTTGAAAATGTGACTCCAATTTAGATTTAATGCTGGGGGTTAAGTAAATGTTAGAACACTATGTACTTACATGTTGACATTCAAGTTCAGCTACAAGGCTGAAAAACACTTTGCTCTTTGTTTTTCTCTCTTTTTTGGTCCATATGCATCATTGCATAAACCTTTGTTGCTTGTCTCTGTTTCCTGTTATCCCGTCTCTGTACTGTCTGCTGTCAAATAAAGACACAAAAAGCCCCTAAATTCAAATGGTCCAATCAGGATTATGTCCAAATACTTGCAAAGATAATGCCATGCTCATCAGCTTCAACTGCTATTTTTGTTTAGTGATAATTAGCAAATGTTAAACTAAGACTGCGACTATGGTGAACATCAGTATGTTATAGTGTTAATACCAGGAATGGAAAAGATGAAACGAAACAGGCATTTAAACATCATTTAAGTGACCACTGATAGCAAGAGAGAGTTAAAATATTTAATTTCTTAGTCAGAAACCCAAAACAAAGGCCTTAGTTTGGAGTTTAAAACACAAGCATACCTCTGCAAGTCCCCATGTGTTATGTAGGGGTCATTTTAATGTGCATCTTTGTATAAAAATGGAAATGAAACATTTAAAAAACACTTGAAATTACTAACCCCAATTAATCAACGTGGAGTGTACGTACTGAATGCACATGTGGTTTATTTAACAGTCTGCCAGTGCAGACCCCCGATGTAGAATAAAGAGAATCCTTATATTGAGGCTTTGAAACTGGCCCTCTGGATTACTAACAGGTTTTTATACTTATCTGAGGTAGAAAGGTTGTGCAATGCAAGCAAAAAGGTAATGACATAGAGGACGCATGTGATTTAAATGTCTACTCCTGTTCCATCAAAAAGAGGAAAATTAGCCACAGATGAAAACATCAGACTTGTTTGTATGAAACATGAAACAAATTCTTCTAATTACAATATCATCTTCTGCTTCCCCCCTTCTTCTACAGTGGTTTATAATCAATTAACTGGAAATTGGATGGAAACTAGAAAAGCTTTCTACTTTACTTTGTTACCACCACCAATGAAACATACTGGCACGAAATACAACAACAAATTCCCAGTTACCTTAAAACTACTTACCAATACCTTCACCGTCCTCTATGTGTAATTATTCATTACCCCAAGAACCTGTTATCTTCTGTCTCAGAAAGATAACATAACATAGACTGAGTTTTAAGCAGAACAAGACAACGTATTGATTCCTGAAGAAGCAACACATTTACCTCATTGTTCTCCAATACACATTCACTCTGTTGCCAGTCATCCACCCATTCTGGCACTGAACATGTTTTTGTTTTTACGGTGGTGGGAAGGCAGACTCCTCATGCCCTCCACCATTCAGAGCTCCCTGTGGGGGGTCAAGGTCCATTACAATGGGCTAACATCACCCTGCCCATTGTTTTTGTTTGTCACTAATTGCGAGACCCACGACAATGTTGATTGTGACAGCAAGCACATTCATTACGAGCGTCATTAGCGGAGTCATCAACACTGAGAGGGGTGGAGTGGGGGATTTATCTAGCTGTAAGTACAGTTGTAGAACAAGAGTACATGTTTGGGGGAATTTGATAAGAGCAGGGACTGAACTGTCATTTTGCAGCATCTTGCAAACCACAGTTCTGGGGGTAGAAAATATCCAAAATACTGTTATAAAGGAAGAACACTTATTTCTAAATGTTTAGCTAATTCCCAGTCTGAGCTACAAAAAAATATCCAATCGGAATGACCACTCTCCAGATATTCAAACCAATAAAACTTACAACATACATTTGACATTAAATGCATCTTTGCCATTTTTGCATAATAATATTTCTCAGTTGTTTCATTAATACAAACTTTGCATAACCAGTAAGTGTCAATACGCATGAATCAGAATAATTAAACTGCCCAAGTTGCATTATCACAATACAATACTTATTTACATATTACTAATTGATCCAGTAGCTGCTATTGTGCCTGCTAATTGGCCATCAATTACATCATTAGTCTGTGTTAGCCTGTTTTCATAAGGACTTAACTACCTGGAGATGAGATAGCTGCAGACCCTGTAATATCTGTGTTACCGATCTGTATTGTCTGCCACTGAGAATATGTAAACGACTAACAATTATCCAGGCATCTCAGTCTGAGTGAAAATACTGAATGCTAATGTTGAGTAAAGCCATTTGGACCTTTTGAGTTAAGACCGTACAGTTAATCCAGACTGTACATTCCTAGTTACAGAGATCATAAGTTGTCACAGTGACACTATGTAATAACCAACGCCTCGCCCTGAAGCAAATTTACATGTCTCCAGTGTGATCATCTTTACTTGATAAAGACCACTGAGCAATGTACTGGTTTTAATGGTTGTCTTGGGATGAAGCGTAGCGTCGAGTTTATCAACAAATTCAGCTGTAGTGGTCTTATACTTCATAACTGATCGTGCAGTGATTCTACCTTTCTGTTTGTAGATGGTATTTCTAGTGTTGAGGAACAAACACCTCTGTTATTAACACAGGATCATCCAACAAGAAGACAGAACCTCGACTCTTGCTGCAATACAGTGTACCATCACCTTAGTTTTCAGATGTTCCTGCACTCAACACCTGAGTTTTCTCCCATGTGTCAAAGGGCATGCAGTGTTTTAAAGTGTTTTAAAGTATGAATGTGTCTGAGTAATGTTCCATGTGTGCATCACTTCTTATTGGATGCCCTTGGAGACAAACTAAAAGGGGTCTGATACGTGGTCCATGTCTCATTGATTGTTCAGTTTCACTCCAGCAACAGATTTATTATTAATTGGCTCTAGCTGTAATGATTTACACATTCACTTCACTTTCACCAAAACATAATTTTTTATGTGTGGTCTCAACTAAAATATGTACAAAATCAGTTTGTTTCCCTAAAGCAACTTGTCTCCCCTCTATTCACTCCCCTTCTCTCCCTGAGAACTAATGGCTGATGGTAATTATATTTAATGAGATCATGGGGTCGTCCGCAGGGTGCACTCCTGCAAATTGCTCTCAGCGTGGGGTCTGAAGTGGGATAGGGTAGGGGGCAATGGGGCAGTTGAGGTCAGGGCCAATAGTGTTGGCCCAGTGTTTTGGGGCCAGGACCCGCAGTGATTTTACCTGTCACTCAGTGAACAGTGAAACATGTCATGCATTTGTCTGCTTTTGTCCTCCTCGTTTGTTTGTCTGGCAGTGAGAACAACACAAAGTGGAGCTTGTCTTGGCTGAACTGTGAGAAGCTGTTGTCAGCCCATCACATCCATCCATCTCCTCCCAGCCCCAACTCCACTCTCTCCCTTTCTCCCCACTCCACGACTGGTCATTTTGCCACTATTTTCTGGCTGCGGGGGGTGACCCCGGCAATTCAGTTAATCCATTAACAACTAATTGTCTCCTCCTACCCTGTTGCTTAGACAAACAGCCTGGTGGGGGGATGTCAAGTTTTGGTGGCCTATAAAAGTCATGCTAGAAGAGGAGCCAGCTACTGTCACCATCTGGATTCCTTCACTCCTGTCTGTCTTCACATTAACTGGGACTTTTTTGTTTTGTTTTGGATTTTCTTTTGGCACGGAGTCATAGACAAGTGACTCATCTTTTCTTTCTCTTTGAGTCACTCTGTTTTGTTCTAATTGTTTTTTTGGGTCCTCTTCCTCTTATTTTGACCAGTTTTTCTGCCATTTGGAAATGTTGGGCAATCTGTGGATGCTCTCCCTGTTTCTGTGCGTTTCCTGTGCTGAGGCTCATATATGGGCCTGGATGCTCAACATGCCTCACAGCCCTCCTAAGGAAGGAACAAAAGCGCTGAGAGAAAACCTTCCCGTTGCCAAGCCAGTTACAGTAAGTTACAGTATACAGTACATTAATACAATACAATACAAGACAGTGGCATCTGTACTCAATCCTAAATGCAGATATGTTAGGAAACTGCAGGACTTCCATTTGGGTCAGGTTTGATAAAAGCCACTTTTTTCCAGGCTGTATGCGAACATGACAGGGCCTGTGGACGGGGTTTCTCCTGTGATCGCCACTTTGGTCTGTGTGTGCCACTTCGAGGAGAGGGCCACTACTGTCGGAGGGACGCCCAGTGTGTTCGTGGACTCAGCTGCATGTTTGGGAAGTGTCACCGCAGCATCCCCAATGGACAAGAGGGTAAGAGTGCACACACAGACATATTGAACCCTACTTATTTAAGAGCTATTTAAATCTGGAAACAATCTTCAACGTGTCTGTTCATTAAAAAGGATTAAAACTTTAAGTGCTTCCTTCATCAAGGTGCCAGGTGTAAAGATGACAGGGATTGTGGCGCATCCATGTGCTGTGCTCGACACCATGGCGAGCAGGTATGCAAGAGACGCCTGATCCGTGGTGAGAGCTGCTACGTGCCTGATGGCGGCCTGGCATTCAGCATAAACCAGATTTGTCCATGTGATGAGGGGCTACTGTGTCGGGAAAAAAATGCACCACTCCGGAGAGAGTAAGTAGAATCTAAAAATCTACATAAAGCATTGCACAGAGAAGGAAGAGCTGCACACAGTACAACTGTAAAAATAATTTACTCAAATAACTCTAAGACCTACTCTGAACATCTGTTAACCTTGGTTTCTTTTAGGAGGGATTTTATTTACCAGCCAGAGCGAACAAGCTGGACCTGCCAAATACCCAAACCCTGATACTAAAGCTATCAATTGTGTAAATATGTTTATATGATTGTATATAAAGAGAAGTATAGATACTCATTTATGTTGTATTACTACATGTTCTTTTTATTATTTCATTTTGTACATTTTGACAAAAGCACTACTGTATGTAGCTGGGCGCAACATTGTCATGGCATCTTCTGTGGATGTTGAGTACATCTACATCACCTTCACTGTAAAGAATTAAAATAAATCTTTTACAAAAGAACTGTATTACTTCCTGAAAATTTGCTTTGAACATTTTTAATTATTCTACCAAGCAAGTCTATAGAAGAAACCGTTATGCTTTTGTGGAGATGTTGCAGAGGTTTTAACAGTTGTACACACAACAAAGCTAAATGTAAAGGCCAGTATGAAAATTAAAAAAGAAAATTGTGGCTAGTATTATCATGTTAAAAAAAAACTCATGAGAATAAAGTCGCAGTATTTTAATTTAAATGTTGTAAATGTTTGGTGGAACATTTCTTCTGGGGCCAGTTTTTAAATTTAAAGTACACAGAGACTTGTATCAGCAGCTCACAAAAGGTGGTGATTGACCTGAGAAGTTTCCTTTTTGTTCTCACAGATTTGCCACATTTTGATGTAGAACCTCGGCTGCAGCAAACACACTGCACAGTACTAATGTATAAGACTTGGCAGAGTCATAATCAAAAGATTGATTTGGGCTGCTATGTTACTTTAAAGCCCCAAGTGGACTAAACAGTCTGAGCACGTTTCTTGGATCTCAGAATACTGTTATATAACACGGTGGAATCTTTCGTCTCCTGATTGTTAGCATCACCAAATGCTGTAACGCTAGCTGTCCCCTGACCCGTTCCTAGATTGGTATCTTCCTTGGATTACCCCTTACTTATTCCCCTGTTGCTCCATTCAGATGCTAATTCTCTGCAGTTTGCCTCTTCAGTTGCTGGGTGACTTGAATTGTTCTGCGAATGACATTAGTAACCTCTTTGCTATCATTTTAACGCTCCTATCATGGAGTCTTTGCATTGAGGCATCTGTGAACCTCATGTTAATATCAAGAAACATCTTTGATGCATGTCTAACTGTGATGGTTTTATGAAATGTGCATTATCAGCCACTTAAATTTCTCAAGAAATTGTGTCAGAGCTTAAAAATATGAGAAACCTTCAGCTCAGTTTACATCAGAAATAATTTCAGGTCTGACTCCAGAACTAACGGCAACAATGATAAAAACGAATAAAACTGACGTAAAAAGGTCAATGAGAACACGTTTCACACACATAGGAGAGGCTGACATCTAATAGCTCAAGACTGAGAGAAACCTTATATTACTGAATGCTGCAAAACAGAGGCCTATCATCTCCGCTGTAGAACACTAGTTACTAGTGTATGCCTACTTTTATCTGAGCTACCATCACTTTTTGAAAGTATCCATACGTGTCTGTTTGCACAGTTTAGCTTCTCCAGTGGTTTACTGTTCTTGAACATGGTGTCCTCTTCACCCGAAAGGACAAAGAGAAAGGCTTTGTCTCTTCCTCTGTCTGCCTCAGTCCTCAAAAAATGTACCTATGACGCGCTGTTAAACTTTTACACAAGAAATGCTGCTTGTGAGACTGTAAACTACAACATTTAAAGGTCAAATGAGTTGAATAAACTCTAAATGAGCCAAAACATTTGGCAGCTTTGCATTCGTTTAAGCCAGGTTAGCTTCTTCCCTGTGTTTCCAGTCTTTATTCTATGCTTGAACATCTGTCTCATATAAAGAAAAGGAAATTGCACTAAAATCTATGAGCATTTTCTGCCATATCCTGACATAGGTCTACGATCAAATGGGAGAGAAATTGTTAATTCTAATTAGATGTGAACTATAACGGGGTGAAAGGAGTTTTACATTTACTATCGCATTCAAACTGCTCGACTGCACAAGGTGTCTTTGTAATAGACAAACAATGAAGACCCATCACCAATCAAAAGTCTGTGGGCTCGATACTGGACCTAAAGGTGCGAAAAACTCATCTTCCATAGTGATGATGTTCACTATACATGAAATGTGGGATTCACAGTTTTAAACAGATAATTTCCTGGACAACCATCTGTGGAACAAATTAAAGCACTCCGACTGCTAATCCTGTGAGACGTTGGTCATTTGAAAGTCAATGTCTGAGCAGCACAGAGAGCTTTTGTAAACAGAGCCACAATAGAGCTCTTAAACCGGTCCTACCATTGGGAAAAGTGGAGACAGGAGAATGGGGGAAAGGTGATTACCCTTTTGTCTGACAGTATAAATACCTCCTTAAGTTGTCAAGATGTTAGTGGTAGACTCACCGGTGCTGGTAACAAGTTGAAGAGCCATGAGGACCCTCAGACATCGAGCTTATTAAAGGTGTCTTTCTCTGCAGGTGAGTCTATTTTAGGACACGTTTCCCTGATTGTTTGTTAACCTTAAATTTTGTCTCATTGCTACATTAAATCTCTCTGCAGCATTACACCATGGCCTTGGTTGGTGCACTATTAATGCTGTTACCTGTTGCTTGGACCTGCACTCCCCAAAAAGCAGGTAAATGGTAGAAATCTAGGTGTAGCTGGATGTAATACATATCATCCTTACCAGTCATAGCGAGTTAACTCTTCAAATCGCACATTATTGGGAATAAATAGGAGAAAACTCAGGTAGAACATCAGGAAAGATTTTAGAGATACTAAACCATTTATAAAGTCTGTGTCCTGCATCTTGTTTCAGACTATGTTATGGTGTCATGCTTCCCTAATGCCATCATTGCCAACGTCCCAGAATGTCCTTACGGCTGGGAGATTGACCAGCTGTCCCTCGGTGGTGTCTGTTACACTGGAATACACAGTCCGGGTTACTACCGCTTCATTATCCCGGACCTAACACCTAAAAACCACTCGTATTGCGGCACGCAGTCCGAGGTGAGACAACAGAGTCATTAAATACTATATGTGGTTCACTAAGGTCACATCATATCTGTTAGACTCATTCAGCATTATTTTTATTTTTTGCGAAGTAGCATTAGACTACAGTCTAATTCCGATAAAGTTTTACATTTAAACATGAATGTTTTCTAGTTCCACATGTTTACTATTGGAGAATCAGGTTTCTAGTTGACTGTGATGCACGTTGAGGCGGCTTCTATCAGGATTAATGACGTCATTATTTCTAAAATGTTAACTGTGACCCCTGGATTTGGTTTGAAGTAGTGTTAGTAAAGTTGCTTGTTATTTTAATATTACTTCTGATATTGAAATCCGTTGGTCTCCACAGTACATGCCTGGTAAAGACCCTAAGTACATCTTCTATAATTCCATCGTGTCCAATGATACTTCGCTCACAGTCAGAAACCAGCCGGTCAACTACACATTCAGCTGCATGTACCGAGCAGCCTACCTGGTAAATAACGCAGTCTTCAGTCAAAGGTAAGCATCAGTCCAGGACGTGAGACGCCCACAGTTACTGTGGATAATTTGTGCATTCTAACACAATGACTTGCAGCGTTTTTACTAAACCCTCTGCTTTTTCCAGAGTGGCTACAGTTTATGTCAACAATGGGAGTTTAGGCACTTTTAGATCACAGTTGTCTATGAATGTGTTCACGGTGAGTAGCTGCTCGCAGATTCACTTTCTCCACTGGAAGGCTTTAACAACATGTGATTAAGCTATTTTGGGATCTCATGTTTGCTGGACAGAATTACTGTCTGGTAAAATAAAGATTTTTTTAGTGTTTTAAATATTACAGCCCACACACCAACAAAGCAGCCAAGAGAGTCTTTAGATGAAGCAAAGATGTGCATCAACTTACCTTCAGGCCAAAGGAAGAAACATTAGAAGTTGCATATATTTTCTAGAATTCAAAGTTCCTGTATGCCAAAGATGCTCCCTATGTGATTGACACCTCTGAGATTGGCTCTGAAGTTTTTATCGGCATCGAGGCAAAAGGACTAAGTAACAGGTACATCAACACATTTCAACAGGCCTGAGGTTTTTAAAGTCGGTCACCTTCAGGTATTCAGAATGTTAAATGCCCCCAGATTCCTGACCCATGTTAATCACCTCTTAGATTCAAAGTTGTAATAAACAACTGCTGGGCCACTCCTACTCCTTATTCAACAGACAGGAAGAGGTGGAGTCTCATCATTAACAGGTAAACATACATACTGACATATGTATAAAGCTGTGTAGTACTACGTTCCACGTCTTTCCTCTAATAACTCATTAAATCTTCCAACAGCTGCTCATCTGACAACACTGTGACTATTTTTGAGAACGCCAAAGACAGCCGCTCCATGTTCAAGTTCAACTCTTTCCGCTTCCAGCGGTTGGAGAAAGTGTCGACTGTGTGGCTTCACTGTGAGGTCCAGGTTTGTGATGGAGAGAGGCTCCACTGTCAGCCTGTGAGTACAACACGTATCACATATTTACCTAAACAAGCACAAGTCACTGATTAAGAATGATCCTAAACCCCTCTCGTAACTCTGGGATTGTGAAAAAGGAGCTAAATCAAGTTTCAGATGCAGAAATCCACATCTCCTCTGCTGTTACTTTTGTCTGTTTTCTTCCCTGAAGAGCCCCTGCTCGATAAGAAGTCTGTCGACAGAGGCTGATCCAAGTGGGGGGGTCCTAACTGCTGAGTTTCACATTAAAGGTGCAGTACAACATGTTGGTTGTATGTGCAATGATAAAGGGATACGATGCAAAAGAGTGATGTATTTATTGTTGTTGGTGTGTTGTGTTTATCTGTCAACAGGTAATGGGTCGGCTAATAATGGACACATAACAGGTAAAAAAGTTAGATTCAATAGTAGCTGTGATTAAAAAGTATTTGTGTTTTAGTTTTTTGAGCTGTTAATAATGTGTGGATTTTAGAACTGACAGTGACTGATTTCAGTTCCAAAGTCTTCTCTACACTACCACTACTACCACTAGTGGTACTTTTACAAATAGTAGAAGATGAAATTCAAGTATGAAAGTCATTAAGATTTAACATCCAGACTAGAAGTAAAAATCATGATTCAAAACGCAGCTCCTACTCATAAATTGTTTGTCCTTCACTGTTGTATTCGTTGTGTTTTCTTTCCGACCACAGGCACCTCACTATTCATCCTGCTGGTGGTCCTGATAAACGCATGTTGCGATTTAGTACATGGATCAAGAATGTAAAAACAGTTTCATCCATATATTAATTCATACACACATTCACAGAGAGCATTAACACCGAGGACTCAGGGAGCGTGTGAATACATTCCTCCCCAGCACTTAAACCATTTTCTCGTCATTGCACAATTATTACCTGTAATTAACACATTTATTGACACTTTGAAAAAATCAGTTTCATGTCACATAAGCGACCTTGTCCAATAAAATTAATTGTAAATGTTAAAAAATGTTTCTCTGTATTGTTTCATCCACTGTCACTGGTGTGAGTACCGTACTGTACTGGAGGATTTTTCCATTATTTGCATTTTATGTTACTTTTGCTCTACTACAATCTTTAACCTTTATTAACAAGTCGAAATCTTTCTTTTGCAGTTGACAGCACACATGTGAAATAAGTTAATTGGACCAAAATCACACACCAACAAATATTTTAAAGATTAAAATGCTTCTTCATCCTCCTTTAACAAACACAAACACACAAGCATTTACACCCTGGTCTCATTCCAGATTTTGTCTTCTGTTCTCCTCTTCGCGAGTCAAGCAGACAAACACTGTGGGACTTATAGAACTGCAGTTTCCAGGTTTTCCTCTCATTTTGTCCTGTATATGGTTAAAATATCCAGTCCAGTTAAACATTCACTGTAGTAAGCATGACGTCGGTCACAGGCGCTTTGGTCAGAATCTTCTGGGCCTTCTTGTCTGTAACTCTCATCAGTCCCGGTTTCTTGAGCAGAGATATCACAAGTACAGGTCAGAATACAACACTGGTTCACATCTGCTAGGAAACAGACTGCCTGATTTGTTTGTGCTGTCTGTCTGTTTTTAACAAAACAGGAAAGATGAATTATCTTATAGGCCCAACTGTACCTCTATTTGTAGTTTGAAACTGTCAGCTGATGGAGAGCTGTGAGTAATAAGAGGAGGATTAAAACCCATCTTGTTCAGCAGCCAGTAGGTCTTCTGAAACCCTTTACCCTGTCACGGACACAAACACAAACTTATCACACTTATCAGAAACTGTGGGAAACACTGGCTTACTCAGCATAAACACATGCAGCGTCTTGGGTCACCTTCATTTCGATTTCTCCCCTTTCCTCCAGCTCAAATGATCCTCCCTGGACGAGAACGTCTGCAGTGGACTGAGATATGTGAATCTTGAGGGCTGTGTTAAATACACAGTTTAACCCTTTTACAAGTTATCTGTGCACTGTGTAATAGGAATAATCTACAGCATACGTCATTCTACATACATAAACTTGCTTTACCGATGGTAAAGGTGTTCACTCACGTAAGCTATTGCTTTCCATTCGAGAGGCCGTGTTCACTGTGTCTCCAAACAGACAGTAGCGAGGCATTGTGGTGCCGACCACACCAGCCACCACTGGACCTGTGTACCCACAACAAACTCTATCTGGACATTTTGAAAGTGTTTGATGTACTAATAATGAAAGAAACATTGCCGAACCGGTTAACTCAACAATCAGGGGGACCAGTGTAGCACTGTACACATTAAACATAGGTTCAGCAGATGCATGAATTACAAATGGAAATGGATCTATTGTTAACCTAAGTCTAAACTGGTTTATATTTATTAATGTCTCTCACCAGAGTGTATCCCAATGCGAATAGCAAGACTGTCATTAGGCATATGGCGAATTTTGAAAACCTTGATGGCAGCCAGGAAATGTAGAGCCATTGTTGATATCTCCAAGGCGTGCTGAATTCCGTTGCTGATAGGTAGACCACTGGCTACCATGTATGCATCCCCAATCGTTTCCACCTAGTAAAGACCCAAACGTTGTACAGATTTTAAATGAACAATTCTTATGAGGGGGACAAAACAGTACATCTTAATAAAAGAAAATGACGCTTGTTAGCTTAGCTTAGCACAAAGAGTGGAAACAGTAGGAGCATTTTTATAGGAGCTTGATAAATGCATTTTCATATAAATGTTGTTACCTTTAAATAAGGCCATGCTAGGTGTGTGCAGGTTTTTATGCTAAGCTACGCTACTGTACTGTTGGCTGTAGCTTCATATGTAGTAGTGAGCATGAGTGGCATTAATTTTCTATATGGAAAGAAAGTCACATGTTACATTTCCCAGAGTGACAAACATAAAAATAGCATCAATTTGTTAAACTGATCATAAACTGATCACTGGTGCTGTGAGTGACTTACTTTGTACACATCATACATCTTGATGATGTCATCAAAGAGATTGTAGAGGTCGTTGAGGAACGTGACCACCTCCATGGCCGAGCTGACGGAGCACATGGAGGTGAAGCCCACTATGTCGGAGAAGAAGATGGTGACCATCTCATAGCTTTGCGGCTCCACAGACTTCCCTGACATCAGCTGTTCTGCAACATATCTAAGACGAAACAACACAGACGAGGTAAGAGAGTCTGATTTAGACAAAATATTATACTGATGGTTTTGATGCTGTTGTGTGTGATACCTTGGTAACATGCTGGAGAGAAGCTTGTCTGCTCGGGCCTTCTCTGCTGTCAGCTGATTGGTCCTCTCCTCCACCACCTCCTCCAAGTGATTTGCATATTTCTCCAATTTATCCACCATATTATCCAGAATATTTGCATGACTGCAGTACAGAAGATCACGATCATATCTTTTTTTCAGATTATTAGTTAGAAGAAATTATTATTACTAAAATAATCAGACTAGACCCTTCAGAAGACAAGATAAAAGAAAGACTTCACAGGAGGTGTCAACAGCAACTTAAAAAAGCTTTAAATTAAAGTGTGGCATAATATTTTAAGGAAGCATAGCTTAAAATCCCTTTTATTTTGAAGCAGGTATATTTTTAGAAGGCACCGGCCTGACCTGTCTGTGCTCGTGGCCTTCAGCAGTCTCCGTATGGACCCAAGTGGCGGTCTGTGTTCAGGGTTTTCACTCCAGCAGGCCTTAAGCAGTGAGTTAATGTTTTCATCACACAGCTGGTCAGAAAGCACCGGTCGGAGGAGTTCCCCTTGGTAAGGTGTCCGCAGCTGCATTATAATCTCTGGAGCAAACAGACGGAAAATTAAATCACGGTACTGTTGGAATTTGGGGAATTTAAAATCAACTTAGCAATTCCCTTAGAAATTATTAAATATTATCCTTGTGACATGCTAACCTTTGGGCTCCAAATTGACGTCATGGTATGGGCCAGCCTTAGAGTTGTACATGAGCTCCCACATGATGATGGCAAAGCTATAGATGTCACCTTTTGGCGTTCCACAGAAGGAGAGACTGACTTGTCTCAGAAGTTCTGGGGCTGTCCAATACATCTCTATAACGAGAAACAGTTAAGAGCCTCCTTCCACTTAAATACTAAACACCATGATTCCAACAGATCCATCTACACACCTTCATAATTGGGGGGTTCCAGTGGGATAAGCTTGTTCTTGCCTGCGTACTTAAACTCCCACAGTCCAAAACCAGAGAGTTTGATCTGCAATCGACTATCAACCAGACATGTGCTGGGCTTCAGGTTCCCATGATATTTCATGCTACTTTTGTGAATGTACTCCATTCCCTGGATCACATATAAATAGATTTATATCATGAAGTTTCAAATGATAATGTACACACTGTACAGAATTTTGGAATATAAAACTAAAAGAGAAACATCTCTAGATTGTAGAATAGCTGCAGTACTGTATGTTTCTGTTAAAATCGTATTAATGGTGAATTACTGACACAGCTGACTTACATTGACGATATCATATGCAAAGGACAGCTTAAACATCCCATCCAGTTCAACATCTGATGCCCTTAAAACATCCTGCAGAAGTAAATAACAATACCAGTGTTAAAGTTAGGAGGTTAAAGATCCATCCAGCTTCTACTCAGAGCTTCAACATTGGACCAGAGTCACAACACACCAACATATTAAAAGTGCACCAAGTATTTGAAGTAGCAGTTCTACAGGATATACCAACCTTCAGGCTCCCTTTCTTGCAGTACTGCGTGACCAAACAGACATTTGGTGGCTCGATACACACACCAAAGAACTGCACCAGGTTCTCATGTTTCATCTCTTTCATCTGTCTTAAAGGGTTTAGTGATTAGGCACATATGATACAAACTAATCCATCGTAATATAACTCATCAATTCATCATGTTTCTATTCGCATTGCATGAACATTACTTCAGTACTGTGGCAGAAAATCAAAAAGTAAGTTTGGTGAAGAACAATGTGAGGAACTTTACCACACTGAACTCTGTGACGATTGAAGGCTTCTGGAAATTACAGCCGATGTGGTTCTTCAGGTACTTGATGGCCACTTGATTCCCCTGTACGGACAATAAAACCTAATTGAACTAAAATGAGGTTTTATGGTATATGACAACAAAATCGCTGTAAAATTATATATGAACATTTATTTTATATAATTTAATAGTTGCATTAACTTTAAACACTTTTTCTTCCATTTTCTTTTTAATCTGTGACTCACTGCTATCCCTTCACCCTACCTCTAGTTGGACCCACACCTCCAGGTTCGAGGACATTTGTGTAGCTACAGTACAGAACTGTATAAATGTTTTAGGCCCTTAAGATGTTTTAGATTCGTATCCATCACTCAATTGCACTTGAAGCTTACAGCCAACACAAAAGCAGAACAAGCAGAACCAATACCGACGGCTACACATTAAATAAAGAGTCATATTACCCAGAAAAAGTTTAAAAGGATTGCTTTAAGCTATGAATCAAACGGATACCTGGTAGAGACCAATTGTAGTGTAGATGTGTTCTTTGCCTGACTTGTCCTTCAGGCCATAACTGTTACTGGAGAAAATGGACTGAGAGCCACCGCTCTCACTCTGACTACATGTGGTGCTTACAGATACACCCTGAATTCCCTGGAAGAGACACAAATGTACATGTGAACACACAACCAGGCACGAAAAACACAAACATAATGCACAAATGCCTGCTTATATACGTATGGACCAGACAACGCAGCAGTTTTAACGCAGCTCATACTGAGGGCTCCTTGATGATAGTGATGTCACTGTAGTTGATGAGCCACCAGCACGAGTCATCAAGTCGCATCTGGAGTCGAAAGTTCTGCCGGATGAGGACTCCGATACACATAACTGCTAGAACACCGATGATGGGTAAGGTCACAAGCAGAGCCAGCAGGGCGATGTCTGTGTCCCATGAAGACAGTGAATTATGAAAGTTGTCAGCTTGACTTTAATAATTAGTTTAAACAGATACTAATCTAATTTTCTGTGGTTTCTAAAGATGAGACAGCAGACAAACGTTACCGTTCATCAGCCATTCACAGAGTTCGTTGTTGAAACCACATTCTGGCATGTCAGGAGGAGGCTTTCCTTTGGGCCAAACCACTGAAGCAAACATAGATGTTGGCCTGAAATCAAGTGAGAATATAGGAGAACCTGTATTTGGTGATGGTGAACTTTCTGTATTTGTGTTACGTTCCTGTCTGATGCAATAAAAGTGTTTCTTACCGGACATTTCTGCTGTGACTGTCAAAATGGAGAATGGGCACAAACTTGATGATTTCTCCTGTATGTTGCAGGTCATAGATGGAATAGTCCAAATTTCTCTCCCCATCCTCATCAAAGTGGACCAGTCCAGAGGCACCTGTAATTATAATCCATAACCATGTCAGACTGTCTGTAGAAAGACGGAGGAGCAAATTAAACCAAAATACTAGATAACACGAGACTTGAGTGAGCTTTGACAAAACAACTGACTCCACCTTTAAAATTAAGCAAATCAAAGAATACAACATAGATGTTGTTGTGTTTCTACACACATTCTTTGTCCATTAGTGTTAGGAAATAACTGAGGAAATAAAGGCAAACACACGAACAGGTAGTGCTAATTCTCGAATTGGGTGCTGCTAAACCACTGTGGAAGTGGACAGTCATTTAAAAAATACAAGTAAAGATCAAATGAATGAAAACACAGCATTTGTGTTTGTGCTTTTGTCATTAGCATTCTGCTTTTTATTGTTTCCACCTCGGCCCAGTGTGGAGCTACCAACCATAAAATCGAATGTTGCTTCTATTCTTCAGTCTCCGCAGCAGCTCCCGTCCATCATGAGGGTCTTTGCCGTCTTTCAGGACTTCCTTCAGTCCCATCGCGTAGAGAAGCACTGCATCATGCAGATAGGCCGAGTAGGGGCTAATCTGAAACACAGTAAGAGAAATAAAATGGTTGTATCTCTGATTATTTTAAATTACATTGCAACATATTTGTTTCCACATATTTTCCCTTTGCATAATGAGTGACTACCTCCTTTTCCGATGTCAGGTTGCTCCTGAATGGGTCTCCTTTTAGCCTTTCAAAAACTTGCTCAAAGAAGTCATAATACTCATAGCCATCATAGGATTTCTGTCCGATAATAAAGACCATGTCAAAAGCTCTTATGGCAGCTTGGCTTATCCGGTTGTTCAGGGCATACTTCCACAAGTTATCCTGCTCAGGAAGAAAATATAACGGTGCATAGTAAGAACAACAGGTGTGGAAGAGATACTTGCTGACTGTCTTTACTCTGCACAAGAACAACGCAGTTTCATCAATTCTAAAAATAATAAACCAGGTTTTCACTCATGGTCCCTGTGCAAGATTATTTGTTAGTAAGGCAGGTGTTGCCTCAAGTCTCTTAGCATAAAAGTTTAAAATATGCTGTTGTACTACTAACAAACAAGGTGCAAATCCGCACTCTTATAAAACAGCTTTTTACAACCTACTGTAGTTAGAATAGCCCCCCATCTGGGATCTGACAGGCCTCGAGTGGCCCCCTTACCAGTGTTACACGTCTACATTTAGCTGTCCGCATTCTAAACTGTAATTGTAATTGTAAACCCGCTCATGTGGACTTGTTTATGTGTTATAAATCGTACTCACCACGTTGCCACTGACCTCAAAATGCTGCACCAGGAAGAACACGTAGTCACCATTCATCAGCCCCTGTCTCTCAGCCTCCAGCAGCAGAGCCATAGCATCCTCTCTGTTTGTTAGCACCACAATCACTGGAGACAAATGTGCAAACAGGCAAATCAGTGGTGGTTATATGTGCCTTTAAACAGCTCACAGTAAAATGTTCCAGTTTACCTCTGGCCACTGTTGAGATGAACTTCACATTCTGATAAAGGAGCTCAGCATTACTGGTGTCAAACTTGACCGCTGCAGTCAGTTTGAATTTGTCCCTGAGTGGAGTCTCAACAGTTTTCCACAGAGCGTCCACTTTGTCCCACGTGTTTGAGTCTAATCCACCTCCAATCATCGCTACGTGACTCCACCCAAAGAATGCCAACGCCTTCACCAGGACGACTGAGAGTCTTTTCAGAGGGGGCACAATTTTGATGTAGGAGTCATAGATCTCCCTGTCGTCCATTTTGGAGGATTGTCCCACAAAGCCGAACATGGGGATGTTCCATGTTGATGCAATGAGACCAGTAACCTGGAAAAACAGAGATGAAGAAGAAGTATTCAGATCCTTTGCTTGAATAAAATATAAAAATACAGTTTTGGAAGTAAAACTCCTGCTTTCAAAATCTTAATTAAGCAGAAACACCGTTTTAAAAGTAAAGTACTTATGAGGAAGTAGCATTTAATCCTTTCCAGTTTTTACAATTATATTGTTCTATTCTTGCAGCATGTATGGTGCAGTATATTTTATAGTAGCTCAGGGTGATAGAAATATTAATATTTTGTAAAGTCAGTTCTCAACAAACAAATAATTTATACCATATGTTAACATAGAATAAGTTTTTAAATGTTATTTAATATATTTATTATTATTGACTTTATTACTTTCCACTTCTGCCACTGAGCAGAACATGAAAAACCTCTACTATAGAACGCAATCATCTACTAAAAGTGTTTCTATTATTGTGTCCACCACATTTACAGTACATCCGTAAGGCTTAATAACAGAAATACCTCCCTGTATAAGAATAGATTCCAACAACACAACAAACTTGAAGATGATCATACAGTTGAATTGAAGATAGAAACCAACACATCAGTGATGAATCTTTTAATTTACGCACATCACATGAATCCTACCTCAGCTTCCTCGGGACAGGCTGGACCAAACAGTGCGGACACCTTTTCTTTCCACACCTGCTGAATGAATCCTCCCAGGGAAAGTTTGGGATCACAGTCTGTGTCCGTGTACACAAATTCCAGACTGTAGTTCCCCAGGAAGGAGGGATTTGTGTTCACCTTCTCCACGGCTATCTGTATGGCCGAGCCCAGCCGCAGGGCGCTGAAGGGGAAGGACATGTTCCAGGGAGCCTGGAAACCAATGAGCAGCTTGTGAGGTTGAGACCCATTTGTGCTGTTATTGATGACAGCAGCAGAAGCAGCAGCAGCAGCAAACACAAAAAAAAGTGTGAGCTGAAGAACCAAAATGTGGCTCATGCCACAACAACAAGCCGCCTTCGACATCCCCCTCATCCTATCAGTTGCTTCATGTTGCAGGACTTAAATACACAACTTCCCCGGTGATCCTGGGCAGAGGGTCTGGGAGGAGAAAATGTAAATATGAGTGGGAAAATGGGAGGTACAGAGCTAGTGCTAGTCTTTTCTACACTCTATGTTCTTGTTTCACCATCACACACTGATCAAATCTGGTAAATGAATTGTATTAAAGAAAAGTTGGATGTGTTTTGGAAAATTTCAGCATATTCCCTGCATTTGATTTGCGTCTTTAGATAAAGAGAAGATGGAACAGAAAGTGAGCGGTATAAACTATTGGAGCTAGTATTGCATTCATTTTTTCTTAATTAAGAAAATGTTTGAAAACACAGACAAATGTTCAAGATCCAAAGTGATAGCCTGATACCTAAATATACCTGTATGGTTTAATACAATAAAGTCTTTGTGAGACTTTTGCACAGAAATGAGCTTAATGATCAATCAGTTATCAAAATAGTCGCCAGTTCTTTTGCTTTTAACAGTTTAATTAACTAATTGGTGCAGCTCTAAGCTCTACATGCACAGTTCACATTTGTTACACTACAAGCTTTCAGAATAAAAGTAAGTGAACCCTTTAAAATATAAATCATTATGTGATTTCTGCTTTGATTTTCTTTTGTAACTCTCGTCTGATATAGTTAAGTCAGATTCAGTGAGATAAGTCTGTGATTAGATTTTATCAGCTATAAATCAGTAAATTCCAAAGGTACCACATGTAGTGTACGTTTGTTATCAATCATAAATCCAGTGTCAAAGTTCATCACAATCTGATTATTTTATCTCTAGCACCAGCACACTTCCCCTGTGAGCAAACACACAGCAAAAAAAAGGAGTGGAAATGATTGTAGGGAGTTTTATTTAAAGAATCTGGGCTAATTTAATCAAGACAAATAAAAAAGTCAATACAGCGAAAACTCAGACTGTGTTGTAGATCTCCTGGGAGCGTTAGCTGCTTGTGCAGGGCTGCAGAAACTAGATCAGGTCGACAGGTTGAGCCTTGCTTGGTGCAGAGAGGCTCTCACACCTGTGTGCACTTTGAGGTGCTAATGACCACAGGTGGGCAGATTGTACTTTAGTGGTGTTGCTGGGTTCAGCTGCATTCTCCTTAGGGGGATGCCTGCTCAGCTTGTCTCCAAACCGCTCTGCTAATCCCACCAGGTAACCTTTGAAAGCTTCTCTTAATGAACCTTCACATTTAAATCACTGTCCACAACAGTCAAGTTTTCACATGTTAGAAGTTCAGTATTCAGTGCTTTTGTGTTTTGAGTGAATATTGAAAGCTTGCAGAGGGCAAATGTTTGTTGAAATGTGAGCTATGTACCTGTCCTCTGATTTATCTCATCATTTAAACAATTTAAGGTTCAAATTGCTTTAGTTTTCTAAATGTAATGAAATACAGGCACAAAATGGCTGCTCACAATCTACTGCAGACTTGTTTCTAACCAAGTAAATCTATGAAGTTGGTAGTTTTAAACGACATTGTTAGCATGCCAACTTTAACCCCGTTACCTAAAACCCACAGCAACATGAACCCTTTAAAATTAGTTAGACATTATTTTACCTGGACTTGCACTTAATGGCAGCCTATGTATAATGTCATAACTTAATCAGCTCAAATGGCAACTTGAAATAATATATAAATATATTACACTAACACATGTACAGATACAGAATATCTGCTCTGAAATCACTGATTGTTCAAGTTGATGGGTTTGTTGTGAAACTGCTTAATAAAATGTACAATCCACACTGTAATATTATGACCTGTGACCTCCAGCTAGTTTGATGTGTTTTATCAGTGAAAGTAATGGTGGCCAAGGTTCAAAGGTCCCTTTAACTCTGTCAGTTTTATGACTTATCCATGTGTTACCCTTCAGTGCAGAGGATCTGCTGTGCACACACCTGCCCGTCAGCTGGGAGCTGAGAGGAACACCTGAGAGGACCAACAGCAGGTAGGAGAGCCGGGGTAACACATGGCATCAGGCCCTTCCTGCAATCAGTGTACCACATCGACGGTACACTATGAAATCCTTTAAGTTGATGTTACAACTACTGTACATATCGACCATTACTCTTAATAACTTGTACACTTAAATTATGATTTAAGAGCTTCTGTGTGTCTTAACATACAAATGCTACTTTAAAGTCTGTTCCCTGTAAGACATCCAGTGTGTTCATAAAGTTTTCATATTTGATCTTGACCTCAGTGTTCAGTTATGACCGAATGTGTGTTAAAGGTCAAGATGTTTAATGTAATGAAGAACATGCATTTAACGCCTTCAGACACTCTTATCCCACGTAATACCTGTCGTTTGAGTTTCTGGTGCTGTATGTAAGTGTTTAAAAGATCTGTCTGTAATTGACCACGTTTGCATTGGTGGACTCTGCCTAGAGTGATTAAGAATAACTGTTGCACAAGTAATGTTGACTTTGACCTCAAGTTATTGAGACTACATTAAAAGTGTTAAGGAGCTTTGAATTGCACAATAGGATAAATTAAGAATGTATCCTAAATGTGGTTTTAGTTTGAGATAGGTCTTGGGTTATGTTATCAATGAGCCCCCAAAGCTATCAGACTAAATCTCTTTCATTTTCCTTCAGGAGACTTCACCATGGACTTTGTTTTCCACTTCCTGTTCTCCCCTCTCCCGACCCCGGCCATCATCTCCCTGTTTGCTGTGGCGGCTGCCACCCTGTTCTACCTCAACACACGGCCGAGCCCCCTCCGTGCCCCCGCTGACCTTAAACATCAAAGTCTGGGTATCAAGGTAAAGGGGTGTGAGTGTGTTAATATTACAATCACCCTGATGGTTTATATGGGCTAAATGACACAGTACTGTGTGTTTGTAGGATGGAGCCAGAAAGACTGCTTTGCTTGAGGATAACAACAATCTGATGTCTTACTACCATGAGGATGCCAGGACCATCTATGAAGTTTTTCAGAGGGGTCTGAAAGTGTCAGGTGATCTTTACTTTCTGCCCTCGTAGAACAGACTTTACACTCTATTCTGACAAATTATAAAGTCTCTGTCACACAAACTGCTGGTCTGCAGGTAATGGACCATGCTTGGGCTACAGAAAACCAGGACGGCCGTACCAGTGGCTCAAGTACAAACAGGTAAAACAAAATCCAGGCATTAAGACTGGAATTGATGTGAGTTAACTGTTCGACTGAGCTGACCTCTAATTCCATTTCTCTGCACGAAGGTGTCAGACAGGGCAGAGCACCTGGGGTCAGGCCTTATTCATAAAGGTTTGAGGCCAAACACTGACACACTTATTGGCATCTTTGCTCAGAACAGACCTGAGGTGAGCTAACTTTATTTTTTTAATATTAAGTGGTGGTGTTTTGGCTCCCACTCGCTGTAACTTAGTTTCACGGTTTCATTCCCAGTGGATTATTGCTGAGCTGGCCTGTTACACGTACTCCATGGTAGCTGTTCCCCTGTATGACACTCTGGGTCCTGAGGCTCTTGTGTTCATTATCGACCAAGGTAATTGGAGCTTCTTGCATTCTAATGCTGCTGATTACAGAGCACAGTATGACCCCATTCGCCCCTCGGTCCCCACAGGGATCAGTGCCGAGTGTGCTTTAATCTCTCATTTCTCACACCAGCTCTTTCATTCATTCTTCATTTTGTTTTTATTTTTCTGGACAAGTTTTCAGAGCAGCGTCCCTATCTAATTCTAGTACATTGTAGTGTAGACAAGAACATAATCCAGTGGCTTTACTTGCCTCATAACTATCAACTTGTCACTATCACTGCTACACGTGTTTTGTTTTTCCCAGCTGAGCTCTCTACAGTCATTTGTGACAATAAAAGCAAAGCAGAAATCCTACTGCAGAACCGAGAGAAAGGCCAGACTCCACTTCTCAAAAACATCGTCATCATGGACCCTTTCAACTCTGACCTGGTGGAGCAAGGAGCCAAGTGTGGGGTAGACATTGTCCTCATGAAGGATGTGGAGGTAAAACTAAAGTAGTTACTGATGGGTCACTGATTGTTAAAATTGTTGTAGCTCAAGTACTTGCAGTTGTAGAAACATGTTTGTTTTTTTGGTTCTCCAGGCTTTGGGGAAAAGTAATCTTCAAAAGCCAATTGTAAGTGTCCAACACTCATTAAATTTATATTGATATCTGATAAGCTCTCAGCTGTTCTGATGTGCTGACTTCGTGTCCCAACAGCCGCCCAAGCCAGAGGACCTCAGTATCATTTGCTTCACCAGTGGCACTACAGGTAATTTGGTTGGTTCTGGGATTTGAACAGATGTTCTACTTGTTTCTGAGTCGTGATCTGAAATGAAACTTGAAAGTGAAAGCTATATTTGGTTTTCTCAGGAAACCCAAAAGGAGCCATGTTGACCCATGAGAATGTGGTGTCTGATGCTGCAGGTGTTATCAGAACCTTTGAGGTGAGATGTGATTAATTTAAGACAGAAATTCACCCCTACACCATTTTTCTTCAGTATCTGTAGTAGAAATTTAAATCTTGTTGTATAATTTGGTGATAAAATGGTTAATGGAGTCTCTGTGTAATCAACAGACATCAGTAGTTCCAAGTACCGAGGATGTAAGCATTTCATTCCTGCCTCTGGCTCACATGTTTGAGAGAGTTGTACAGGTAAAAACCTGATCAGCTTGCTGTGTAAAGCATGTAATAAGCCAATACTTGTGTCGATGTGTCTTACTTTCTGTATGCTTCCTGCAGACAGTGGTGTATGGCGCTGGGGCTAGGGTGGGATTCTTCCAGGGTGACATCAGACTGCTTCCAGATGACATGAAAACCCTGCAGCCCACCATTTTCCCAGTAGTGCCTCGACTTCTCAACCGTGTCTATGACAAAGTTGGTGAACCCATCCTCTCATTCTGCTCTAAACAAGTTAAAGTTTCTTTTATTACAGTACAGTTTTGTTTTTTTATCCTAGGTTCAGAGTGGAGCCACGTCACCTTTCAAGAAATGGCTGCTGAACTTTGCTGTGGAGAAGAAATATGCTGAAGTGAAAGAGGGCATCATCAGGAAAAACAGCATATGGGATAAGCTCATCTTCAACAAAGTCCAGGTACTGGTTCTGTTCAAACAAATGCAAACTGTTGCAGTGAGTCACTGACTGCAAATGTGCTTAACATCAACTTACTGTGATTCTAGGAGTCTCTGGGGGGACGTGTTCGGGTCATGGTGACTGGAGCAGCTCCCATATCTCCCTCTGTTCTCAACTTCCTCCGGGCTGCTCTGGGTTGCCAGGTAACACATACTTAATCTTCTCTGTGTAGAGTCCACTGTGTTAATACAGATTATCTCCTGCATTACAAATGTTGTCAGAGGATCATGTTTGTGATCTTCAGGAAATCACATCTTGTTCCCCCTCAAACGAGCACCTCCTTAAGATGACTTTTAAAAGGCTAAATTCAGTTCACTAAATCTAAACTGTTTTTGTCTAGAAAAAACAAAATAAGCAATAAGATGCAGTCTCTGATCCCCAAACAAGTGTGTGGCAGGCTCTGATTGTTTCATGGTGTAACATTGCGCTGCTCATTTGTCTGGTACTTCTAGATCTTTGAGGCGTACGGTCAGACGGAGAGCACGGCTGGCTGCACCTTCACCATGCCAGGAGACGCCACCTCAGGTGACTGAGCTGGAGTCATGAGACAAATGACTTTACTTGACAAATTGTGCAGACTCTTAAACAAGGAATATGTGTGCATTGTCTTCACCAAAGGGCATGTTGGGGTACCGCTGCCTTGTAATTATGTGAAGTTGGTGGATGTTGAAGAAATGAACTACTTTGCTTCAAATGGTGAAGGGGAGGTAAGTTGATGGAAATGGATCTGGAGTTTTGAATATTTAAGAAATCCTGTTTAGATGATACAATAAAACCCAAGAGGTGTTATGATGCTTAATCTAAATTTTATGGATGATCAGATGCCAACCAGCTGCAGGTTTAGAATATAAAATGTTAACAACCTACTTTTCATTCTTTTCAGGTCTGTATAAAGGGAAGAAATGTGTTCAAGGGGTACTTGAAAGACCCTGAGAAGACTGCAGAGGCCCTGGATAAAGACGGCTGGCTCCACACTGGGGACATTGGAAAATGGCTTCCAGTAAGAATCAAAAGGCTGATGACAGGAAAATCCCAGCATCTGTTATATTTAATCCTTTTTCTTACTGTAAAGTGAGGGTAAACGGTGGTTTACTTTTCATCCTGCAAAGATGGGAAGTTAAGTCTCATTGTTTTGTGAACAGAGTGGAGTTCTGAAGATTATAGACCGCAAGAAGAACATCTTCAAGTTGGCTCAAGGGGAGTACATCGCACCGGAGAAGATTGAGAATGTGTATGTACGCAGTGGACCTGTGGCCCAAGTATTTGTGCATGGAGACAGTCTACAGGTAAACACGGTTTCTCTGCAATCTGTGCCTTTCCAGCACATACAACATGCTGTTAACCTCTGGTCATGCTTCTCTTTGCTGTAGTCCTGCCTGGTTGCCATTGTGGTCCCTGATCCTGAGGTCCTGCCAAGTCTGGCTAAAAACCTGGGATGCCAAGGCTCAATGGAAGAACTCTGCAAAAACCCAGTAATGCTTCTGTCTGAACCTCTTTTTCACTCTGCTTGTACAAAACAAACCAACCTTAGATGCCTGAGGCTACATAATGCATTTGAGAGTTGCTAACAGTGATTTCTTTTTTCACAGAAAATTAAGAAGGCCATTCTTTCAGATATGACCAAACTGGGCAAAGAAGCAGGGCTCAAGTCTTTTGAGCAGGTGACGTACATGCACATTAGCTGTCATCAGCAATATACACGTCTCTAACTTTAAAATGGATCAAATCAGGGCTTGAGTTCTGCAAAATGAGATTTCCCTTTCCTGCATCAAATTTTACAACTTATCCATCTGCTTGTTTTTAAATGTATTCTCTATCAACATGCGTCATAGTTTCCTTTCTCCTGCCTGATACAGGTAAAAGACGTGCACCTCCACCCAGAGCTGTTCAGCATTGAGAACGGTCTGTTAACTCCCACACTGAAGGCCAAGAGGGCTGAGCTGAAAGATCTCTTTCAGCCACAGATCGACAGACTGTATGCTAACATCCAATAAATGCCATGAACACCAAGTCACCTGCTTTGGTTGTACCTCTTTATGGGTCTGATTAAAACATGAATGAAACGATGCCTTGTGCAGTGGCTTCTCTAAACATCTATTAAAGTTGCTGTGTTGAGACTTTAAAGAAAACGAACCTTGAAGTCTGAGTAACTGGAGACAATGAGGTTCTGTTAAGATCATTGTTGTGCTGAGCTCTGCAGTACAGCTCAGGTTGGCTGGACAGACTTCTTGGCTACAACCTAAGTGAATCATCCTCTGAATGTTCCAGTTAAAGGCCGAGAGCTGAGTAAGAGTTGGGTCCATGAGGTCGGACTGAAACGCACTCGGTACACTGAATTTGTTGAAATATAACGTTTCAGTGCTAGTGAAGTACGAGAAAACTTAGTAGAAATGCATTTGCACTCCTATACAAGACAAAATATTAACGCAGTAATTAAGGACAAGACTTGTTTCTTTACTTGGAGCTGAACATTTGTGTGAGCAGTAAGTTCTGAGTGTGGTTTAAGTCTTTTCAATAAGCTCGACTACAGAAACCTTCAGATGTTTAAGTCAACACTGCCCTCAAGTGTTGCACATCAGGAACTGATGGTTTCACACTGCTGCAGTATTAAATCCTTCAAGATTTAAAAAAAAAAACAAAACTTTAATCTCATGGATCAAATTACTTGAGTACCTGTCTGGAATCTGGATTACCTGTGACAACCTGAATTGACTGGGTGAGTGTCCTGTTCACAATTCACACTGTGTCAGGATGTAAACTAAGACACAAAGTCCAGATCTGGACCTGGTCCAGTCGCTAATATAGTGGTTGCAACGTGAGCACAAGAGAATAAAATCAGGTTAATATATGAAAATAAAAGAATTTGGATTTCAGGTTTAGTCTCCAAAGATCTTTTTATTTCAGGTTTATCTTGTAATATCTCATCTATGTATCTTGTGTTAACAGTTATGCCACAAACAAATATGACATCTGATATGTCAGACATGTAGGCCAATATTAAACTATATATTTTTAGATTTGTGTCAGTTCAACATATAAAATGTGACATTTGTCTACAATGAATCCTACATGAAGAATTAGGCTTTTATAATTAAATTAAAGTGTAATACATAAACATTCACTTCAGGTGCATTCTCCACTTAATAAACTAAATCTGCACAGTTCACTTATTATAATAAAATAAGAAAGTAAAGCTTTGCACACAAACAGATCAGATTGTAGGATATTAGCTGTCTTCCTCATATTCTCGGTTAGTGTGTGTTGAAATAATTGAATCCTGGTCTTGGTGCAGACACTCAGGACTTTACTAAACAAACATGTGGTGGACTTGACTTTAAGTGTGACCTGTGTGTTTTCCACTAATGAAGCGGGTAATGCTGACACCCTGTGGTGCTTTTCCTCCGGGGCTGCAGCTGGAGACTCCTCTCCTCTCCTCTCCTCTCCTCTCCTCTCCTCTCCTCCTCTCCTCTACTCGACTCCTCCGCTCCACCTGGCGTTTCCACCGGGACAAACCGACGCGCTCCCCGCGTTGTGCCGCCTTCTTCAAGTCCTTCGGTTGGACGGAGAGTGAAGCTGAAAGCAAATGTCGGGCCTTCTTGTGCGTTTTAACAGCGACTATTTCACAGTGGGAGGAAACATTTGGCTCATTTCTGGTCCTCGGCTCCGAACTCACCTGTGAACCGGAGCAGCTGCGCGTCACACCAACTTGTTCAACATGGCTTCTTCCGCCACAGGTGACCACGACGAGCAGGTAAGCGGGCTTTTGCTTTTCCTGCTGTTTAATATCTGGATGTCAGCGTTTGTCTGCAGGTTTGCCTGCTTGTAGTTTGTGGTAGTTTGCTGAGACAGTGAAATACAAACGGAGGATGTTTGTGAACACATGAAGCGCGGAGTTCCTGCTGTCAGGCTGAGGTTGGATTTTCATCAGCTGGAATAAAAAATACTCCACATGTTCTAGTGAAGTTTACCTGTATGTCTTCATATCTCAGGAAAACACTGCCCTCATCGTTGACTTACTGAAAACCAGCTGTATTTTATATTTAAATGTCCCCGTTAGTTCACGGTTCGTGCGTAAATTCCAGTCAGTGGGAACTTTCACTTTCTACTTTCTACTAAGTTGCTGAAATTAAACCATGAACCTACACTGGGCTACACCTGTGTTCACCTGAATGACTGTGACAGACACAATCAATGCTGATACCAGTCAACCGTGGACATGTTTATTTATTAAAAGGCTAAAAGTTGTATATTGACGATACCAGTCTGCTCTCATCAGCCTACTTAACTTTCAATTATTTGTACATAATAGTTGTTTAATTTAACTTAATCTGTTTACAAACTGATTATTACTGACCATTTATTACTTTAATTCTTTTCTCTATTATTATAATTTATTTATTCTAATCAAAGTTATCTTTTCTTTAAGCTAAATGCTTTTAGATGACTAAACCAAGCTGAATTTGAGAAATCTGGGAAATAATGATTTGAATTTCCCACTATTTTTAGATATTCATTGAAGGAATTACCTCATAACTATAATGTAACACTAACTTTAATTGGTTTTAATTAAATGTGATGGATTTCACAGCTTAAGAAACAGTCTGTAACCTAATACACAGAACTGATGGATACAAAAACCTACCTGGAGCCACAGAAAACTAACCCACATCAGTGGAAAAGTGTAATGTCCACAGTTTTATGGGTTAATAGCCAATGAACCTTGAACCATCTTGGTGTCCTGCCGCAGACGTGAATGCTGAACACTGAGATGACCTCTTTGAGTCAAGAGAAAGTAATGAATTAAAAACGGGAAAAGCAGTTACCTCCTGAGAGCAAGTAGGAAATAGAAATAACTTAAAAACATAGTTAAACCTGCAGCTTTTTGCTTGTCATTCTTTTTGTGTTCTGTATTTCTTCATTCAGAAATCCTTTATCAGGTTTTATTCTGATTACTCATAAAAACCTGTGGATTCCTGAAAGGACCCGTTCCATGCTATCTGGGCATGTTTGTGCGCCTGTCTGTCTGAGGTTACTCCCATGCGTCCATTAATGGTTGACCACAGATTGTGAAGGGAAGTGGACGGCGGTGCAGTTTCTCAGTAGTTGTAGTGATAACTAGCAGTTGTCAGGACACGGTGCAGGAGGTTTATTGTTGCAGGGCAAACACAGTGAGACTCCACCTATGTTGTCAAAAGTAAATGGACAGCAGAGTGATCAAACACCACCTGCTGGCTCAAACACTCACTTTGAGTTTGACGGGTGCTTGTCACAGTTTTCTGAATCCATTACAGCCACGTTCGGTTTTCTAATGCACTTATTAAGTGTGTGAAAGGTCACGAGACCACTGAAGGTCACACCAGTCAGCTTGATCGTTATCCTGTTGGAATTAATTAGCTGTGTATTACATGAGCCTTTTCATTGTTCCTGTGATTGTAATGAGAAAAGTCTAGTTCAGCTGACTCAGTGTGCTGCACAGAGGGGGGGGGGGGGGCAGCGTGTTTACTGTTTCACTCCCTCCGCCTTTCAGTGCAGGGTATTATAATAAACTGAGCAAACATGACTTCAGTAGTGTTGTGAGGTAACGTCAAGTCATTGACTTACTGTGTGTTTGTGGACAGGACGACTTTGTATTTGGTCAACAGCGGGTGTTGGGATCAGTGCAGTTGTCTTAATTATATTACACACTGTAATGTATATGCTGTGTGTGTGTGTGTGTGTGTGTGTGTGTTCACACATCAGTGACCAGCTGAGCCAGATACACAGTAACCCATCATGCAACAGACCAGAGCCTGTGAATGGCAGCTATAGACAAGGACTCATGCAGAGAGAGAAGGAAAGATGTCAGGATTTGACATTTGCTGAGGATTTGCAGCTTTATTTAAGTCAAACTGTGTCAGGACTGCACAGACAATGTTTATGACAGTAAAATGTAAATAATTATAACAATAAAAACATCATGCATCCACACAGTCTTGTCTGTGTTTAGTTTTAGGCACTAAAAGTATTTAACTTTAGAATTATGCTCACAGATAAATGTGTTGTGTTTTACGTCACTTCCGACTTTTTTGTCATTTAAATAAAGACTTAACTTTAACAAACCTCTTTCTCCTTTTCAGAGTAAATGTCACTGCACATTAACAGGCTGCTGTGTGTTTTGGTACAGGAACAGGTTTCAATAGGTGTTGTTTACTCCCAGAGCTCCAGTGGATGCTCAGTAACCGTGTTGCCTAGTTTGACTCAGTCGTGAGATTTATGATCTGTTATACAAAGGAAGGAAACAGCTGCATTCTCAGGATGGTGAGAAGTGTTGTGTTTACAAAACGACTCTAACATTTGGAGGTTATCAGTACCATGACTGACAAAATCCAGTCCACCTTAGGGACATCTGCATATTGAAAGAAAGAAAGGATGCACAAATGGATGAATGAGGACCAGTGTGTAATGACTGAGTTTAAACACGCTCACTTTATGCAAGCTCGTAGCACTGGGTGACACCAGAGTCTTATATAGACAGATGTATTCTGTGCTTGTGCTATACAGTATGTGAATGGGTCAATGTGCAACAGTCGACCCTCGTCACTGGGCTGAACGTGGGTCTGAGTGGTTCAGTGTTTACATGAATGGGCTGGAATTACTACAAGTACGGACTGATGTTAATGACGTGTCCATCCAAAGCAACTTAAAATTACTATAGGTCACATATAGGTAGGATCTTAATAACTGAACTGAACCATGAACTGAAGTGAAGTAGAAGTAACATAGAATTAAATACTTGAAGTACAGATACCTAAATGAAGTATTGGTTACGTAGTACCCTTAAAATGTGTCATTTTTCTATGTAATTCTGTTTAGAAACCTCTTATTTGTAGTGATTTTATTATATTAATGAATTAATTTAGATTTTATTCTCCTCCTTTACAAGTATCAGAGGTGGATTTTCTGTCGACCTGCTCTTGTCAATCTTCTTTCTGTTCCTCATTCTTACTCTGTCGTCCACGTCTGACATGTTGTGGTTCCAGTTTTCATGTTTGTCTTTGAATACATTTGTAATGGTAAACCACTGATTATAGCCTTTGTTGTGTTGTCAGATGTGACACAACATAAAGCGATGCCAACACTGTCATTTTAGCCCTGTTTTAACCACAGGTACTCAGGTTTTCACAGCTAAGTGCTTCAGCTTTTTATCTAGAATTACAAACAGTTAAATCTTCAGTTGCTTCCAAAGCTGCTGAATAAACGGATGGTACCAGGCCACAAAGACACAAAGTGTAAGGATCGTATATTTTATTAAAAGATAATATGAGACTTTAAAGATAGGTGACTATGTGGTTAAATCATGAACATGTTGGGATGTTTGTAAAAATTAAAGTAGGTGCAGGGAAACAGCTTGGTGATAGAAAGTGTATCAGGACAATCCAACTTTCCAGCTCTGCTCCTGTCACCATGCAGCTCACGTGGGTTGGCGATGAGACCATTTTAGGCATGGAACTGTGTCCTTTTTATGGCCAATTAGCATTGTGTGAGTGCGCTGGGCCTGAGACAAAGATGGATTGTAAATCAAGGGAGGATGGAAAGTCTGTCTCTTTGTGACTGGTGTTTGTGTGTCTGCTCTTTCTCAATAGTCGTGTGTGTGTGTGTGTGTGTGTGTGTGTGTGTGTGTGTGTGTGTGTGTGTGTGTGTGTGTGTGTGTGTGTGTGTGTGTGTGTGTGTGTGTGTAAAATTCCTCCTGTTGTGTGGATATAAGTCTCGTTGCCAAGATCCTAAGTATAGGTACCTAAGCCAATCTAGGCATTTTAGAATTTAATTAAGAATCAATAATGGATAAAATAAAGCTGAAAAACTTATTTCTTTACTATAACAAGGATCTATGATGTCTGGCCAGCAGCAAATCGACCTATAACGTCAGATCCAACAGTTCAGACTTCCTACTTTAGGTAATGACTTTACTGACCATACGTCTGACTTCACTCCCACAGCTCCGTCCCCTGACACGCTTGTTCCCAGTCAAACCTGTAAGATTTACTTGTTTAGTGGCAAAGAGGTTGATTAAGTTACGAGACTCTAACCCTAACCAAGATTGGTTCACCCAGCAGATTTCTCACAGTTTATGTGGTTGCCATGGAGAAATCATGGCACATTATGGTTGTTACCATGGGGATTCATCTATTGCTATGACACTGCCTTGGCAACCAAGTATGAATTCAGGCTAATTTCCTCCTGGCTGCTTATTATCAAGACTCTGTCCAAAGCTATGATTAATATGCACCGAGTTTTACTGGTACATTTGATTATTTGCTCAAATATTTGGACATGTAATCTGTGCTGTCTCATCTTAGTGTGAATATGCCGTTTAAGCAAAAGTGAGTGGAGGTAAAGGTAATAATAATAAAAGAATAGAAAAACATATACAGTATTAGATTATGGACAAACTGAAGACATACTGGATGCAAGAAAAGACAAGACAGTAAATATACATTTCTGTTTGCTCCATTTACTACACATGCAGTACTGATCTTATCAGGTAAAGGTGGTTGACACTGACATTCCTACATGTCAGGTAATCAGAGATACTGCAGGTAGAGTTCAGTTTCAGTGTATTTACATTCCAATTTAATAAGCAGGATGCCAAGAGAAGTGTGCAATTCAGTAACCTGACTACTGTAAATCCTGTATACATGCAGAAAATCAGCGAATTAGAAGAAGGTTTAACTGATTTCAACTTTAGGGTAATAGAAGATGCTGCTTCCTGTTTTATTTTGTCTCAGAGCAGGACGCAGCTATAACTATCACAGCATGATAAAACCAACTTATTGAGACTTCAAGATGCCGCCTTTTGTTAGGATCTGTTTTAAACGTGGGGAGGGATCGCACTTTGTCCAGCCGCTCTACTCCAGTACCTTCCCTGACTGCTGTCATTTGACCTGCACATGCACATTTATAAAAGCCAATTAGAAACCAGGTTTATTGTACGCCTGCCAGATTTTCAGAAGGGGAAATCAGGTTTCTCTAATGTCTTACCTGCAGGTTTCTTTGCGTGACAAATAACAAATCAATTTATTTGAAGAAGCAGATTGTGTGTGTTTATATTTAGCTACCGTTCTGTTTGTTCTGTAAACACTCTTAGAATCTTAGAACCAACTTATCGTTTCATGGAGGACATCTGAGCGTATTTGTATTCAGAAAGTAGTATAACCTGCTCTTTCTGAGGAGGAAAAGACATTGAAAAGTGATTGTCAGGGCCCCTATTGTTACCATCGCACTTGGCTTTCAAAGTCTACATGCATAACCCACAGCTGCATGCAACATGTTCACACCTGTGCTCTGAGGATTGTTAAAAGGATTATTGGGAAATAGGAGGTGCAGCATCAAAGACTGAAGTAAAAGTAAATGTGGAAAGGAGGCAGGTAGTAGACCTGAAAACATTTACAACATGCAGTAATTATAGGAATGCAAAGAACATCCCAGATCACAGTACAACAGTGCGAGTCTTGTTGTATTCTGCAGCTCGTAGCTCATTACCTCACATCAGCATCCATGTCACTGCAGAGCAATGGGTAGCTACACGTTCCCTAAATCACAGGCTTCAATGCAGAACAGTGCCTGACATGTTTGCTGGCTCACTCACACATATACTATCCCTAGTGTTCAGTAAAACACTGAGTACATGTCAGCGGAAAGTGAAGTTTTGCAGACATGAAACGAATCTCTGTTGACACAGTATAGAAACAAATTCTTCTTCTTTGCACCGGAGACAGATAGACAGCCTCACAGTGGGAAAATCCCACATTTCTATCAGAGTTATTGTTGTGGTATCACTTCCATGAGCTGTTGTGGTGAACTAATTTTCTAGTAGACTTGAATTGAATTGAAAAGTGGCTTTAGGCTGCTCCCAGCTAGTTTGTTGGATGTTGGAACAGTAGCGTGTGATGTTGTAGGGTATCCAAGAGAGATTCGAATACAGAGAAGGGGAGGTGTCAGTTTTAGACTTAAACTTTAGCAAGAATAAAACCTGCCAGTGCCTCTTGCACAGTGTACACCAGTTTAGAGGCCCTTTATCGTTTATCAGAGTGCGCCTAGTGTTTACTAGAAGTGATGATGTAGTACTCAGTGTTGATAACACCCACTCAGACAAGCACACACAAGTCCATTAGTTGCACATACTTTGGAGTCATTTTGGTGCTGTCAGTTATTTTGGAGTCATCATAAAATGCCCTATGGCAAAGAAACCTATTGATTTATTGAGCATATAATACAAAGACTGTGTTCAAACATGATCAACTCACATTTGTGTATATGATACAGTAACTGTATTCTTATTGGTCACAAATGATTAGGTATGTTTATCATGACAAACACGACCCAAAGTCCCATTTCTAATCTGAAGTTTAACACGTACAAACCTAAGATCACATTTAATGACATTCACGAGTGTTTTGGAGCGGAGTTGTGTAGTGTCAGTGTTGTAAAATCAGTTCTGAATCTACAAAACTAAAAATAAAAGGGAAATGAATTAAAGGCAGGTGCAACATTTTCTACCTTTGCTAAATTCATAGCTTTTTTTTTTTTTTAGGTTTTCTTTAACACATGGGTTCAGAGTCTACAGTAGGTAAAACATTGAACAAGCAGGACACCACGAAGGAAGACGCTGCTTATTAAAAAGAACACTGCTGCATGTCTGAGGTTTGCAAAACAGCATGTTGATACTGCAAAGCAGAATTAGGGAAATGTTTTGTGGACTGATGTTTGACATCTGGTTTAAAAAGGTCACTGCATATGATAATGAAAACATCATCCAAACAGTGAATTATAGTGGAGGAATCATCATGATGTGAGCCTGCTGTGCTGCATCAGGGCCTGGCCAGCTTGCAGTGATTGAGGGGAAGATGAATTCCCAAGTGTCAAGAGCCCAGACCTTAACCCAATAGAGATGCTATGGAACAATTTGAAGAGAGAGACACACATGAGACATCCAAAGACAGTGATGGAGCTAAAGCAGTAGTGTAATTAGAATATCTAACAGTTACCTCTAAATTTCCATAATCATTTGAATACTTGCTGTACCTCCACCTACTGTACAGTATGTCTCGTTACTGATGTTTTGGTAGAATTAGCATCCCACTGGTGTCTACCAGTTCCACCAGTTCTCCTTGCCTATTATAATTCACAGTTATCAAGCACTTAGAGTACAGTTATAAAGCCGCTCCCCTTTCCAGTAGACCTTTAATGGCTGACTGAAAGACAATATTAGCTATAAAAGTGTTGTGTTACCTCCGGGTGCTTCTACAGTTCAGAGGCTAGAGTGTGTGTGTGAGAGAGTGTGTGTGTGTGTGTGTGAGAGAGTGTGTGTGTTTAGGGCTGTCGTATTGAATTGAAGGCTGAGAGATGAGAAGTCGAATCAGAGAGACAGAGCTAGAATAAGAGTGGAGAGGTGGATGCAGAAGCAGAAGACGCTACAGTACACAAAAGGCACTGCTATTTGAAAATCGCCATGAAATAAATTGTCTCTTTATGGCTTTTTAAAAGCAGAGGAAAGATGTTTGATTAGATAAGACAGGACAGGATTACTTAAACAATCGTGGCGGCTTTATTGGTTTGATGTCTTGCTCATACCTACCAAAACAGGATGAGGTCATTGTAAGAGATCAATTTCCAGAAAATGATCCGTTGTGTTTCATTCTCACATAAATATTTGCAGGGTGATAGAAATGCAATGCTCAGTTAGTGGATTACTGTTTTAAATGCCCTGAATCACATTAGCATGCATCAGGTTGATTAATTAATCAGGCAGATCTATTGTTCGATATTAGCTTACATGTGTATGTCATTATTGCTGTGTATGTTATATTTGGTATATTCACTTCCTATGTGTCAATGAAAGAACTTAGACATGTGAGAAAGGCTCAAGCTTTTTTATTTCCAATTATTCTTAGGTCATAAATGCAGGAGAAACATGAGGTCAGACTTAAGGAAGGCATCACTGGGATTTTATCTCTTTTTTTAACACTTGAGTCTCAGAGCTTAGTCATGCATCCAAAAATAACTGAATAAAATAACTAAAATTCCAAAGTTACACATGGAGGGAAACTAAAACAAGTTGTGGTCTATGACTTATTTAAACCAAATAAACTACTAAAGTATGTACAACTAGTGTCTGCTTGTCTTAGTGTGTGTAATCTGCTGCAATAAAAATTATTATTATTGTAGCTGTAAAACAATATACTATGACAGTTAGCATGTATTCTGCATTCACTGTAACAGCACTAATGTACAGTTGTTCATACCAAGCTGTGGCCACAAGGTGTCAGAGTAGATTCTTCAGTTCATGCAGTAAAACTCGACTCTATGAGCCCCAGTTACAGCAGAGTGGCTTATTCTGCATTTTGCTTTATGTAGACACTGATGTGATACTCTGGTTTATTCCTCTTCGGTGTGGAAGAGAGCAAAACCAAAACAGAACGAGTGTATATTATTGTGCAGTGTGTGTGTGTGTGTGTGTGTGTGTGTGTGTGTGTGTGTGTGTGTGTGTGTGTGTGTGTGTGTGTGTGTGTGCGCCCTTTGTCATAAAGCATAACTATGATGAATAGCCTTGAATCCCTATGCTTCCCAACAACAATACATTTATAATTGTGCTGTGCAAACTTGCTCACATTGGCATAATCCAAACTCAACACACACACACACACACACACACACACACACACACACACACACACACACACACACACACACACACACACAGAGCCATAATCCTCAGTGATCTGCCACCAGGGGTTTTCCTCCCTTTGTTCATTATTGATAAGGAAGAGGCAGAGGGAGGTGTGACCGGGGAGCTATGGAAGCAATCACTCCTTCACCTTTGTCTCCCTCTGTTACTTTTAAAGAACACAAAGACTCGTGTGTTGCAGTCAGTCTCTGTTTCCCTCTGTGTGACTGACGGCGCTCAGAGAAGAGGCAGCTTGGTGTCAGACAGCGTTCTTCACACTGACTGAGGGGGAATCCAGTGATTCATCAGGATCGTTTAAGTCCGTGTCAGTGAACTCGATGTCTCTCTGTGATCAGATTAGAGGCAGAATGGGTGAAAAGATATCATATACAGTAGGATTTGAAACCAGTGTTGGGATCGGACATGGATAGTAGAGGAAAACTTATAAACCCTTAACCTAATATTTTAGCCAGAGTTAATCACAGTGAGCTCTCAGTGAGTTTGAAGGGTGCCTTCTCCAGACTGTATGTTCAGTAGGATTCAGTATTTACTATTTGCTGGTTGTAGATATTCACATTTCAAACCAATCAACACTGAGAAAACAACAGTGTAGTCATTAGTTTGTCCTTGAGAAAGTACTGACAGGTGAAAGTCGTGGTCACCGCCGGTAAATGAGAAGCTGTTAGCACGTTTTGTCTGCTCCTGTCTAATAAACGGGTAAATGCATTAAAATATCACTCTGTTTGTAGTTTGCAACAACAACATGATTGCAGAGCAGCACAATTGTCAGTTGTGTATCCAAATAGTTGTTGACATTCACACTTCGTTCATCCAAAGGTAAAGTTGGACAAAACACAACAAACCCCATTAAAGAATGGATCTTCTTACTTTTAGTATAATATTTCCAGATCTTGTTTTCAGGTCAAAGTCAAACAAAAACATACACATGTAGAGTATAACTTTTAAATAACAGGTCCCATCTGTTGTGTTTCACTGAAGACACAGATACCGATGAGCTGGTATTGACTGCTTTTAATAATCAAGCATCCTTAGCTTGTTGCTGCTCTGCGCTCACTTGTGGAGTGTGTGGGAGGCGACTACAGCCACGGACAGGTAGAAGTAAAGTGTGTGTGAAAGAGAAGAACAGACTGAAACACATAGACAAAAGGACGAGGATGTGTGTCTCTCCATCGCTCCAGCCAGGCGGGCTTATTGGCTCCTCTCCTCGCGGACTCTGTGTGTGTGTGTGTGTGTTTGTGTGTGAAAGTGGGTGTGAGCGAGTGAGCGAGTTGGTCGCTGTGCATGTTGAGAGTGGCTGCCACTCCACTCTTCTCTGCTCATCCATGCTGGATTAAAAAACAAAAAGAAGCCTTTTTGGACTCATGCACACAGCTGTTGGGGACACACACATTCACACAGCTGCTGCCATGAGCGAGGAGGTTAAAGACAAGGCTGTGGGGAAGTCGGCTCATCGCAAGAAGAAGGGAAAGAAGGTAAAAGAAACATTGACTTGGCTCTGTAAACAACATGGTGTGTCTGCTTCCAAAGATTAAAATGCATTAGTAATTCAGACAGGGAAACAAGGGCTGTGGTTTTACTCGCTTCATTATTACACAAACGTCATAGAACACTTTCCAAATTACAGGTTATTATATTTTTTTAGAGGATGGGTTCTTTTTTTACATTTTCCCCTTTGGAAGTTGTGTAATAGTGGATTTTGTTGATGTAGAGCTGTTGTGGACGCTGTCAGCCTTTGTTAGCTGGTGATTTGATGACTGAGCACCATCATGGCACAGCTTTAATGTTGTTCTTGTTCTTAATACAGTAATATTCATTGTTTATATGTTTTATGTTGTTAACATTGTGATGTCATGATGCTGGGATACTTCCACTTGTAGGGATTTATTGGATTCTTTTATATTCACCTATGTTATGTAGCAATCATGTCTTTGTGCCTGATATTTACTTATTTTATTTCCTGTATTGTGACCAGACAATAAGTACCTGTTAATATGCTCAGTGCAAACAGAGGATTAGTCCAAAAATGAAAGGACGAGAGAGGGATAAAAAAAAGGGGGTGGGGGTACTCAGGAGAGATGACAAAGCAAGACAGGTCTAAGATGGAGAAATGGGAAGATATGATGATGGAGAAGAAGAAAAGTAGGACAGGAGGTGAAAGTGGAAAGTGGGCGAAAGGGTGGGATGGAAGTCAAGAGGAACAAAGAGCTGCACAGGAGATGTTGTGAAAGGGGTGCTGTTGTAAAAAAACACTGTATTATCCTACAGGTTTCTGTTATGGAGTAATTATTTAGTTCTTCCCTCAGGTAACGGCTGCCTTGGTTCCAGGGTGATATCATTTCAAGACAAATGTAGCAAAATGGCAAAACTGTGTTGTGGCCGTAATGCAGAAAAAGCCTGTTCAATGATTAAAATGGGTTTAGCACAGACATTAGGATTTACAGTTCTACATTAGCTGGCTGTCTGGATGAGTGGGTGGAGTTGTGTTTCTGTCTGTGTGTGTGTGTGTGTGTGTGTGTGTGTGTGTGTGTAGCGTTTGTTTGTGCCACCAAAACACAGATCTCAACAGAAAAAAGCGAACCAGGAGATATATCACTGTCACTGTATATTTGGATATTTGTGGGACTTTATAGAAGGAACAGTTCCTGTTTTTTTTTTTTTTTGTAGGCTAATTAAGATGTTGGTTGTGAAAGAATGAGATCAGTGTATAGAAGGGTTGAGTGTTTAATGGCTTTTTATGATACTAATGTTATAACAGATGAATGCTGGTTCGCTTGTCCAGACGTCTTATTCTGTTTTTTTTTTACTTATTTTATTCTACAACATAAAATTAATCAGTAAATAAAAGCAGAAGAATTAGACTACATAGATTGACAAGAACAGTAAAAGCCAATTATGTTCAATGTGAGACTAACTGACACAACCATGAAAGGCTTTTGTAGAAGAGCTAAACACTAAACCAAACTATTTCAAACCCAATGTTAAAATCCCGTTGGCTTTTTATCGAGGGAACCAGTGATGCCAACATAGTAACTGTTACAGGAAATAAGAGTTGATGTTGCAACAGCTAACGAGCGTCGATATCCTGCTCCATTTTGGACTGTGCAGTTCTCTGCCTCCTCAAAGGTCAGGACTGACAAGCTCGCTATAGATAGTCAAAGTAAAACTGGTTTGTGTTCCTCATTCAGAAAATCACTGACATATTTGTAACACAGCTAACGGATAAAAATCCAGCCCTGGAGCAGATTTGTGGCTCATTTTGTGTGTTTAGATTTTAATATATATATAGATTTTTAAATGAGAAACATAATTTCCTATGAGCCTGTATATTAAACAGCTGTAATAAAAACAGGACAGAGAGAACCAGACACTGAAACTTAGTTTCTTTCTACTTCAGGAGCTCTAGTTTCTTTATGTTCCGATAAAGGTTGTAAAAGGTGTGAATTCGCTGGTTAAATTTCAGTAATGTTTGGACTGAAAAAGTTTTTTAAAGTAAAATGTCCAAGAACATGAAACTGTGGTTGTGTGTTCCTGTGCATTCATGTGCTTGTGTATACAGTAGGTGCGTTTCTCTGCAGTCCATTGCCGTGAAAAGGCTGCTGGCTAAGCACCTTTATTCTATAGGATTCAACCTTATGTGTAGTCAGCTGTTCTTAATTGTCTCCCTGTGCACACACATACAAACGACGGTCTTGTCTATTTATTTTGTGTAACAGGTGCCTCCAGCTCTCCCAGCAAACAAAGAAGGTGGCGTACTGTGTAGTATATGACTTAGCACATCTTTTAGTAGTGATGCTATGTCCTTTGCAAAGTGCCCCATGATTCTTTTTGTATTTCAAGTACGAGAAAGGGGGGGGGAAAGAGGAGGATGCCAAAGAGGAGAGTTGAGGAGCAAAGAAAGAGAGGGAATGTAATGATAATTTAAAGATGGAGAGGGACAGGAGCCGGCATGATAACCTCACGACTGTGTTGGGAGACAGCGTCTCAGCTGATGAGAAATGACTGTTATGTCTCTGATACAGTGCAGAAGAGACAGTCGAGGAGTCAAGGAAGGAAAAGGGGAGAGAACAGGAAAGGACAGGAGAAAAGACGGCAGCAAAAGCAGATGAAGAGAAGCCAAGAGTGTAGCGTGAAGGAAGGGAGCTAGGAGAAAAGGAGGGAAGACAGATGAAGAGACGGGTAGGCTGCAAGTGAAGAGGAGGGAAAGAAAGAAGAAGCAAGGCTATTAAAGGAATGAGCCGACAAGATAAGTGGAGAGATCAGGAGAACAGAAAGAAAGTCATCTGAAAAAAGGCAGTGCAACATGTTTTGCTTTGATGATATAAGTGTTGCCTTCACTCTCCACTTGGTAACAGTAGCACTGATGTGGATGACAACATGCAGCATGAGTAACCAGGAACTATCACATAATAATAAAAAGGAACAATTGAGGGCTTGGATGTGGGTGCAATTTAAGGTGAGAATAATGCGACGAGTGACGATACTTGGTGAGAGAGATGGTGTTATACTTAACGTGGAGGACCGCAGAGGTTAGCCCACATGTCAGTAAACATTCGGATGTGTCAGTGGAGTCGTTATTAGGCGAGCTATTTAATTCATCGCCATTTTCAGTGGTGCTTTATAGCTGCGACTATTCATTGCTTTTAGTCAAGTAAGTCTATGACATAATATGAATAAATACATATTGCTAGTACTGAAACAGTACAGAATGTCTGTTTTCATCAGCTACACACGAAACTTCCACCTCTAATGTGAGTTAGGAGTTGGTTTGTCAAAATGAAAATCTGTCATTGATCTGCTGCTATTTTCCATCTCTTCAGTGGAGGTTTCAGTCCTACGCTTTGTGCACATCTTGACTTCACTAAGTCTGTTTCCATATCAAGTTTACAACATCAGCCAAGCATGTAAAAGACATTATTTGTTTTACCTTTCTTCACATTTCCACTTCACAAATTGAAAATGGGAACAAAAACAGGAGGTTAAATTCCCTCCTACAGCCTCTGTCATCTGTCATCACATAGCATCGGTCTTGTTTTCAGGTCAAAGTCGGTGACAGAAATGGGAGGCGGGAAAGAAGAGAGAAATAGAGACATGTGGGACCCAAGAGCTTAGCAGGTGTGTTAATGGATGTTACTATGACAACCAAAGACCCGCTGAGAGCGGGAGGAAGTGAGAGGACCAGTTTGGAGCTGTGGAAGTTAGTCATCAGGTAGAGAAACTGCACAGATCCTCCCATTAAATATCAATGGAAGCGCTGACTGGAGTACTGCAGTGCATGTTCATGGATGAACTCAAGTCTTAAGCACTGTGTGTGTGTGTGTGTGTGTGTGTGTCCAGTATACACCCACAAGCACACGTCTGGTATGCATTTTGCATTTTTACTATGCAACTCAAACCCCAACTGGTTGAGTCCTATAACTGAGGAGGGAACAGAGAAGCTGATGAAAGATGATACTGTCAGGTCACGTGTACTGAGAAATACCTCAAACATTTTTAACTGTTGCTTGCTTGTCCAAGAAATCAATGCAAACTTTATTCCAGTAGCTGCAGAGAAACTGTGCTGATAATTAAGAAACATTTAAATATAACATCATGTAATTATGATGTGTGATAGCAGTATCTTCTGAGGATGAACAGTTTTTATACAGTAACCAGGTAACAGACGCACACAGCAGCCATTCTCTGGCTTCTAATAATGACATCCCATCTGTTAGAGGGAGGTGAGCAGCACATATATGCATGATATGTCCGTGTTTTTGTGCTGTTTTAGTAAGAGAAGTGGACTGTTGCTTATGTAACATGACTGCCTACGTTCAGTCATTTCCAACCCACACCCTCTCCAATGTCAATACTGTCAATGCTTTCAATAGACATGAAGTGGTAGCTTCAGCACATCTGATTTATACAAAGTACGGAGTAAGAAAATAGACAGTTGTTAGCTTTAATTATTCCTTTTCAGATCAAAACAGGTGTCTTACCTTTCCCCCCATGCTTATACTGTCACACTGGACTAATGCAGTTTCATCTGTTTGGTTATTCCTTTACTTTCTATGTACAGGCATCATCAGGTCAATCATTTTTGTCTAGTACTTTAATTTATGGCAAATAAATGCAGTAATACCGATGACACTTGATTGGTTTGAGATTTGGTGGCCGTGCAGGACATAAGGCATAAGATTAATCGAATTTTCTATCTCTCAAACCATTCATTGACCCTCCCTGTATTCACTTAGGTTTAGGTTTTTTAATTTTCCTTAATTTGTGAATGTAAATGGAGGGAAAAGCAGCCGTGCCACACTGAACAAGTCCCCTTGTATTTTATAGTTTCTGCACACTTGAATGCGTTTCCACTTTGGACTGAGTTTCCACCTTTTCCAGAGGGTGGTGCACCGTAGACTCAGACAGGTTATCCTACACCGGGGTGTAAACCCAGTTGGAATGCCCGGTGCACAGCGTTTTGAGTGCACAGAGCTGGCTGCCCTCCTGTGCACTTCATCATTCCTGTTGAGACTGATAGTGCCAGGGAAACCCGATAACCTCTCAAGCACTATCACGAACCATTCATAGAGTTTGGCGAGGTTGTACTATGGGTGCTACGTTGCAGGTCCTTCTCTAAAAGCAGGAAGTGTTGGCTGCACACTGAAACTTTAACTGATGAGATGTCCATTCTAAAATTCTGCTGGCTTGCACAGAAAGTCGGCAATGTTATACTCAAGTCACAACCCTGGCATGATATCCCAGCGGGGTGGACACAGAAGGTCCATGTAGCAGCACGAGGGGACACTACAGCCACCGGGGGAGCTCGTACATTTTTTAATAAAAAAAGTTTAAAGTTGAAACACCTCAGACAAAGCTGCCTTTATTTATGTTAGTGGAGATATGTAGTCTGATGGCAGCAGGTAATAACACTTCACATCACAAGTGGAGCAGCCTGTCTCCTAAGGTGCTGCTCAGGGTGGTCAGTGTGTCCTGTACGGCGTGGTCAGTGTTGTTCATAGTGGCAAACAGTTTGGCTATCATCCTCCCCTCACCCAGCTCCTCTGTTGAGTCCAGAGAGCATCCCAGGATCCGGTCTTTATTATCAGATTGTCCGGTTTTCTTCCATCTGCTAATGCATATAAGAAGACTGATCCTATTTGGAGAGTATGCTGCACACTGCATATAATCTTATATAGCTATTTTATTGTTTGTTTCCTTTATTGTAGGAATAAAATAGCCAATCAGGGCCTTTCACATAGTCCTTGGGGTCATTGTCAATTTAAAAGTTAATTAATATATTCAGCTTTAAATCAGACTCGCAGACGACTGAACGGTCATCAGCGAGCTGGAAACCACTGATGAATGACATGCAACAGGTTATTTTGATTTGTTTTATTATGAGTTTAGTATGTTATCATCCTAAGGTAATGTTTGAACTGTGAACAAGCTCGGTCACAGGGTGGTTAGCGTTTGCTTGTGAATGTCTATATACAGTTTAAACAACATGCTCAGGTTTATATTTGTCTATGATGCATTATGTTAAAACACTGTATATATAATTATAATTTGAAGTATTAAGTGTAGAAGTAATATAGCAGTAGAAGTAATAGCTTTTATGTTGCTTTACTCCAGGTTATCATTTTCTCTTTTGTCAAAAGATTGTTTTAATGCTTGAGGACTCTTCTTGGTTGAAAAGGTCACAGTAGCTGGAATAATACATGTGAAAGGTCAAGAGCCTAATTGAAGCACTCACTCTGCATTATGAGTGTAGACTTTGTAGTTTAGCCTGCTGAGTCAACTGAGTGTGCTTGAATCTAATTTCACTTAACAGAAGAAAAGAGCACATGCAAAATGTGATTATGGAAAACACACACACACACACACACACACATCTAGGATGAACATGAAACAGTCCCGACCCGTAATGTCATTTTCAGCAACCAGCAGATGAAGTGAAGATAAGTAAAGTGCACATGCAGAATATTCAGAGTAAAGGAGGTAATACATGCTACTATTCATCATCCAGTGACTTTCACCTCCTTCCCCTGTGTATTGTCTGTGTAGATATTCTGGCCTAATAAGCTGCACCACGTTATAATGAAGCCGGTGATTTTCTCTGGGGTGAGAGTTCCTGCCAGCGAGGTCCTTTGGAGCCAACATATTGTGTTTTTGCTGAGGCAGCCACGGAGCAGAATGCTGCGCTTGGCTCCGTTTCTCTCGCTTCACAGGAACAGGATGACGCTCTGCTCTGTTAGCATGGCTCGAACGGTGTTCATGCCCCCGTCGACACTCCCGCCCCCCCCTTCACACACACACACATTTAGAGACATAGAGGAGCTCATTGGTCGTGGAAAGGTGGAAGGGTTGACACGGAGAGCAAGAGACACAAAGTGAGATGGTGCTGTACCTCTTATTGGTCTGGACTTGACTCCGGTCCAAATGTACACTGCTGTGTTCACCTTACTCAGCACTTGACTGGGACCCAGGACTGCAGACCTCTTACTCTGAGATTTGTGCTTTAATCAACTCCTAATACTCAGCAAAAACACACGTCTTTACAACATACGTTTGTCGTTAATGCAAATCTTGTAATACTTTAATGATTCTTTATTCAGGTTCATTTAAATCTGCAACACCTGATTATTTTGGCCATGTGGGGGCAGCACCCTTTACGTTGAGCTTTTAACAGGTGCATCAGACTGTTTCAGAGCAGCATTATTATTCAGTTGGAGTTTTGTCTGCATCCACCTCGTCAAGTCCAGTATTCATTTCACATTAGCAGGAACAATCTGGCAAGTGTCTCTGTTTGCTGTTTGATGAGCTTGCAGTTTATAAAGCTTCCCGACGTAGAGAGAGCACATCGCCTCAACCATGGTTAAGATCTGGTCTTGTTTTGGTGCAAAAATGACTGAATATCGAGTGCAGTTTGGTCTGTTTCTAAAGTTTTTTTAATATTGTGAACCTGGTCTAATTGATTCTGGTCTGCTGATCAGGATTTCTCATATTTCCGTTTTCCTAGTGCCTCATCTCTTCATAAAAAGTAATGATGATGATGATAGTGACCTTTTCTATTTCTGCCTTTCTTGTAGGGATCACATCATCATCACGTTTAATGAAAAGGTTTATGTGACTAGTGTTTAGTTTAACTAAAGGTTTCTGCACAGTGGTGAACATAGTAAACTAGTATTCAGTTTTATAGCTTATTCCTAAGGGTAGTTTCAATATATTAAAAACAAACATGCGCCCTTGATTTTGAAGTGTGAAGCTGGTGTAGCAGGTATGAATGTAATAAATCGCTGAGTAAGGTTATAACTGAGAAAGCTTGATGTCAGTGACTTTACTAAATGTAAAATGTGAACAAACTCCGTGTAGCTGGTGAATTAGCTTAATGTTAGAGTGACTGACTAAGCAGTGGCAGTTGCAGAAAGAGCCCTGGTTTGCAGAAAAGCTGGCAGAATATCAGCTATAGATCACTGTTCAGTACCTACGCCAGCAATATAGTACTGTAGCGCTGCTCAGATGTTTTTACTTCTCAGCTGTGCTCGACTGCACTGGTTCCCAGGGAGCGAAAGGTAAAAGTTGTGTAACTCTAAAGTGCACAAAAAAGCTGAATTATGTTTCAGCAATGCAAAATAGGATAATGTTCTGTCTTAAAATGATTTATTGTCCACAAATACACAATTTACACAGAGAAACACACTAGAAATTTGAGAAACTGAAACCACCAAGTTATTTATTGATGATCAAAACCAAAGCATTCAGGCATATTTCATAGTTCCAAAATTAGATAATGACAACATTGTCAATATATTACTGCACTTTTTATTTTCTTTGGAGAGTTGCACAATCTGTGGAAACAAAAGGAGTTCACAAAGCATCTTCCTGTTAATGAAGCCTATCCAGCAGAACTAACTGGTTACCAACTCGCCGTACCTTTGTTATGTTGACCTTATAAAGTACGAGACGCCGATAAACCACCTTTTATTCGGATAAAATGATAGAAAGAGGCGTGTCAGACAAGTCTGACACAGTTTAAATGTGCAAACCCTGGAGTTCAGGGACATGGAGTCTAAGTGAAGGTGTCAGACGTAGCATGATTAGGCTAACGTGACTCTGTAGCCATGGCAACAGCAGCGTGCAGAGGGTGATGTAATCGTTTCAGAGGAAACATCCGTCTCTTTTCCTTCATATTTATCACTGTGCATCATTCGGTCTTTCTGTTTCCCTTGAATATCTGGCCTCTTTCACTCTTAGTCTCTCATTTATATGTGCATCTCACCATTTTTCTCCTCCCATCTTTCTTCCTCCTGTCTTCTTCTCTCAGCTTTCTCTGAATTGGCAATATAGTAAATTTGTACTTACAGTACATTAGAGAGGGGAACTATATACAGAGGAATAATAAGGTTGGATGTTTGAGAGTAAACTAGCAGCTTAACCCAATCTGTTTTTGCATTTGCATCGTGACTACACTTGGCCAAGTGTTTGTTGTTTATCAGGATAAATTAGACTCAGAAATGTTGTTTGTTAAATGTAAAATATGTACAGTATAGTTTCTAAAGCTTATATTACATTACATTCTTCATACCTCTCAAATAGGTGAAACCAGATCACCTGACTTTCAAGCTAATTAATTCAGTCTAATTGATAAATGTAGTAGATAAATTAGTACTATTTATTATTGATAGGGTTTTTGGCCTCATGCATCACACAATGTACTGGAAAGACAAAGTGTAATCTCGCCATGAGTCACTGGGCTGGGGGGTTAATTTGGACACGACATGCATCAGTCTGGTGTTTATTTAAGGGTTAACCGACTGCATTAAAGGGAGATGGATGAACACAAGTGACAGATGAAATAACAAAGGAAGAGGAAACCAGTGCAGTGATGATGTGAGGATGATGAGGAACGGCAGACGGCGGAGGGGTTTCTGGACTAGAGCACTGAGAGTACTGGCAGGTTGCCTGCTGGAAATACCCAGACTGTTCCTCTCACACACTGAGACGCACGTCATCATTGTCTGCATGTGTGTGTGTGTTTGTTCGTGTCCGTGTGAGTGTGACAGTAAATCATACCATCATCAAACATGTCATGTTACACCACTACAGCTCAAGGCGCAGGTAGTAAACACACAGACACACACAGTGTGCGTGTTTCGTTTCCATATGAGCAAACAGAACACTTGACAGAAGATCATCAAAGAAGGAAACATGTCCTCTCCCTCGTATCGTTTACGAGGGAGAGGACATGTCGTCTGTTAGTCTGTGTCACTTACTGTAGGTCCACGCATCATTCAGTATGTTAAATCAGCACAAAAACAGCACACATCAGTAGTAAAAGAATTAATTACATCACACAGTTACAGCACAAATAGGTGCAAACATCAGATTTCTGACCTGACTATGTGCTCACAACACTACAATATTAATAGAACCACTATAATATGAAGGTTACACTCCAATAAATATGAATAAATAGCAAAAATGGACGTAAGCATTCAATCAGCATTTGATTTAATCTCAAACATCTTTATTTTCATATGCATATAGTTAGGTCAGGAAACCCGTCCTGAGGCGGCTGCATCCTGTTGAGTGTGTGCTCTGTTGTGTGTGTGTGTGTGTGTGTGTGTGTGTGTGTGTGTGTGTGTGTGTGTGTGTGTGTGTGTGTGTGTGTGTGTGTGTGTGTGTGTGTGTTCATGGATTAGGATTAACAATGAGTATCTGTAATGGGAAGTTCATGTCTAATTAACCTTTGTAACGTCAGGGAGGGTTGCACACGGATTCGAGTACAGCTTCAGGATAAACACACACACACACAGACAAGAAGAGAGTGATGGATACATTACTAGGATCTGTTCTCCAAAGATGACAAGATGAAAGTGTAATGTAACTCCCATATCAGGTGCTGTGATGAGTGGGACTTGATGATTGTTGAGCTTGAAAAAAGTTATAAAACATGCATCATTTTTATTTAATCAGAAGCACTGTGGCTGCAAAACAAGAATTAAACATCAAATGTTTATGATTATTAAATGTTCCTTACGTAGACGCAGGAATACGACTAGTGGGGGAGGTCACCAAGACCCCAGGGACTCCTGAAGTACAAGCTTCTGCAGCTAAGATGAGACTTTTTCTTTTATATTTCAAATTAATTGATGATACTTTGAAGAGTAGCTTCACTTTAACATGTGCATTATTGTCAAAAAGGCTTAATTATACCCACATAGTACCCCCCCTTACTGATTTGTGTGATACCTGCTTCTATTTTGCCATGTATTTTATTAAAAACCGAACAAATACTATGAATAACAGGTGAGAACTACTCATGCTGAGCGTCTCCAAGTTTCTAAACGAGATCTATCTGTTGCTGTGGAGGGATGTGAGATGTGAAGGAGCGTGATGAGGTTTGCTTTGGGCCCCGGTGCAGCGAAGGGATACTCGGCTCGCGTGCTATTTGTGGCTCGTGTATCCGGTTGCCAAGGAGACAGCTGGCAGAGAGCCAGCAGGAGACCGAAGTTGACCTCAGACAGCTACAGATTAATAAATAACTAAATACCAAACTGGCAGATGTAAACATGACAGGCAGACAGCTGTGCATCCTGGTTTCTGTCTGCTACTGTATCTCTGTCTTTTCTTTCTAGGTAAGTGCCTCTAAGGCTGCACCTCTCTTAACCCCCCTTTGTCGCTGTTTCTGTTCTGCAAGCTGCTCCTTTTTGAAATGACGCGGATCAGAGATGTCATTTTACTAAAATACCACTACAAGGTTCACTCGCTTCCACCCAGACTGGAGCACAGTCAGGACAGAGCTGACCTTTCTAATGTGTCCTAAGAACAACTCTACGTTACAGGGAACTGAAGATGAACTGAAACGGCCTCAGTCCTGACATATTTCAACATATATCATTTGTGCTTTTGTAATTTTAGGCCGCCATTAGTCTCCATGGTGATAACACACTAATCTTGTGTCTGTATCAAGCACATGGTTGGAGTTGGAACTGAGCCTCTGATTGGTCTTGATGAGATTTGTGGCTAATTAGAAACAGTTAGAAGGATCTCATCTGTCAGCTACTCTCTTTCAATTAAGGTTACGAGGACTTCACTGATCTCTCTATGTTTAAAAGGGTGTGAAAGACGAAAGACTACAAACTCCATTATCTAAATAATCTTTCAAATTAAACTATGAAATACATGTATTTACAGGGGAAGGTACAACAAGGTGCTTTACATGGTCGTTTCTAGCTTCTATCACACATATAATATTGAAGTTATGATTGTTGAATTGCTTTCTCCAAGCTCTCTAATTCCATGATACCAACAGCTGAGTTTTTGGGTTCAAATGTGATTATTTAGTTTTGATTTGACATTTGAGAAGGGAGAAGCTGCAGAACTAATGGAGCACGGAGACAGACGTATGATGGAGACCATTACTGCAGTCTACCCACATGAGCTCAACTGTGTTGTTAATGGACATTTATCTTTTTTTATGGACTCTCTGTGCCGGCCACACCCGTCGTCCCATAGTGATCAAATCTGCCCGACTAATGCTGCAGACCTTCATCCAACAGTCACTTTAACATGACACAGTGTTCGTCTGCAGTATCACATGTCAGATATATGTTTGTCAGTGTTGAGAGTGAGAGTCCGAGATAAAGAAGGAAGGTGTGTGAGAGCGACAGAGACAGTGAGACAGAGATCTACAGACTGTAAGACAGACAGGGAAGACGCCGAGAGGAGACAGAGGCCATGTTATGTCTGAACAATAAGATCACTTCTTATACGTGACAGCTGAGAGTTACCTCGAGGGCGAAGGCTGCCCTGTGTGATCTATTTATGTCTGTCTGACACCGACTTGCAGTATAAACAAAAACTAAAATGTAACTGTATAAACACAATAACTGTACATCTGCATAAATCATACCTGAATGTTGGGGTAATGTGTTATTATAGGTTTGTTGGCAAACAGCTGCACGTGAAGAATTAATATCAAAGCCAATGTTTAACTTTCTTATAGCTCTGGTTTGATCTCCACCAACTCCTGAAAAGATGTTAAATGTTCCTCTGTGTTCATTGTTTCCATCATTCTGTTATTTGATGCTGAGCATATAGTGAACCGTGGGATGTTGTTCTGATGTTGATTTAAACAAGGTTGATAAGAATGATTGACTGACCCAAAACGGTAAAACTCAAAGATGCTAAGACACTGATCATCATCGTTATCACTTAATTTAATATTGCACATTTTCATTGGTTATTAGTGCAGATTCATATCGCAATTTGGTGATGTTTACTGCATATATGGTTGCATTTACAATTGCTGCCTTGTTTAAAGAATTCTGCTGTTTAATTAGTAAAAAATCAGAATCAAAAACACACAAAAAAAGAAAACCTGTTTCCAATAATTGCAAAGTTGCAAATATATTGTTGGATTTTCATCTGTGTTAAAGAGTCGACCAGAACAGACCACCTCTCATAAAGAACGTCCCACCTCACACAGAGCTTTAGCACAGGCTTTATGCTGAACTAGTGATATAAATAACACGTTGTCACCAACATATGCTGTGACTCTCGTTTATTTGGAACACCGGAGTCAGTGTCGTACCTGTATCATGTTCACACTCTGATATGGGCAGTCTAATGTGATAACAACAACTGTCATGCACTAGTACAAAAGCATCTTGCAGCCTTAGTTGACGTTCACACTGCTGTAGTCGTGAGGGGTTTGCTGTGTTGAGCAAGTTCTTTACATGCAGGAATCCGCTTGTATGGTTGTGTGTGGTCTCACAAACAGAGGGCGAGTAAAGCCGTCACCTGCCAGCCAGAGGCAGGTGACCAACAGGATACGTGTCCTGTTGTTAGTGATAAGACTCAACCATCAGCACGTTTACTGGTGCTTTGATAAGATAAGGACGCGCTGCTTGATAGAACTTCAAAGAGAGTCATAGAGATGAATCGCAGCAATGTAGAGAATAGCAGGCGGTACACCAGGAGATTATTTTATCCTATATTACACTGAAAGTCTGCTTTTCTTTAAACTAGAAAAAAAACCTGTTGAACACAACATGTTCAGACTCCTGTTGGGAGTTACTCATTACATTTACATTTACATTGAGAGGTGAGAGGTTCTTAATTGCATGTAACTGATGATGCATCATCACAATATGAGTTGAATCTGGACAGTGTGCTACCTCACGGGACTATTCGGTGAGTGCCTCGAGGAATCCCACGAGGTAGATTTTAATGGAACATCAAATTATGTGACGCCACTGCCTGTCGTAATCCTTACCTACCTTGTGCTCTGTGCAGAAACAAATTCTAAGAATAGCTTTAAACCAGGATCCTCCTGTGTGCTTCGTAACATTAGTTTGTGTGGATGTCATTTGGTCTTAGATTGTAGTACACGGAGGTTCAGTGCAGCAGAAAGCAAACACTACTAGTAATTCAAATACAGACAAAGTATAACTAGAGGTGTTTTACCTTTTTGAATGCATCTTTGATTTATGTCCCAGCAAAATGAGCACAGTTTGTTCTGAACTTTATTTATTGGATAATCCCAAACAAGACAGTTTCCTTTACAACAGACTTTAGACTATTTTCTTTTTTGGAGACAAAGTTCAAAAACACTTTCTGACCCCATCCAGTATTTCCAGTGATACTCCGGGGATATGACCTTTGAGATGTTGTCATAAAACCAACATTATCAGAAGGAGTTCATCATCTGCATGGTTATTAAATTCAAAATAAACCCAGGGCACTGCGTAAGAAGTCCTACTTAAGTAAAAGTTCAGGACAGCAACATGTATTCAACCAAATAAATACTGATGAATTCATAAGCACACAGCCTTTTATCGTAGCTAGCTTCCATGAAGATACTCTTTTATAAACAGCTCAATAATTTCTGTAGAGGTTCTCAATCTAGAGTTTAGACCGTTTGGGAATCACATGTTTATTCTAAAATACTTTGTGTTTTGCTGAATATACTATATAATCTAAAATGTAACTGTACCTGTCAGACAAATGTTGTAGTTATTATTTATGGGATTTGGCAAATTTAAACTGTCAAGGAAACTTTCATAAACAACTACAGCTGTAAATATGATATTAAGGAAAGAAGTGAATAAAATACAAAAGCATTTCCATAATAATGCAGAAGATGGTGCAGCATAATGACTGGTGCACACAAACTCTGACACGAGAAGAGATGGCTCAGCTCTCGTTTCCTGTTTACTTACTTTGTGTTCTTGTCAGCTCGGCTCACGTCCAGCTGGAAGATGCAAACTAGAGTAGAGTGCTGTGCAGAGACTTTAGAGATGACACAGGTCCTGGTCTCTTTATTGTAATTAAACACTAACTGCGGCACATGTCAGATACAATTTCACATTTAAAAACTGTTTGCAGGATAATTAATGAGGTAACACTGAGTTTGGTGCAGCAGATTGTAAAATGTGATTATTAGTAAATTTAGTAAATATAAGATTGAAAACCAGCCTGAGTGAAACCAGAGTAGCAGTAAATGTGCTGAGACTCTATGAAATAACCTTAAGTCTTTACTTTAAAAAGTGAGGAATCAACAGAAACTTCCTGTTTGCAACAGTTTTCTCTTCTTTCCTCTGTGTGATGCTGCCTCTGAGTGGTCAAAGACAAAACTGCATGTGGTACTAATGTGAAAATGTATTTTCTACGTTTCACTGATGAACTGAAATGAACTGAAACACTCCCCCTGTATTAGTGCACATGTACAGACACATTTGAGTTTCTCTGTTTGGTTCCAAACCATCACTCTGCACTCCGTTGATCTTCACTGACGTCATCTCACATGCAGAAAACTCTCATTACTGTAGATTAGTGTTACAGCTTTTTTTAGATTTAGCAATATTGACATCCAGATTAATTTATAGATTAAATATAAAGAAAACCTGTGTTAATGTGTTTTTGAAAGATGTGTAAGACCCAGATTGCCACCAGAGGGAGACAAACACCACAGGAAAAACCAGTATAATTAAACATTTCAAGCTAAGAGTCACATTTGAAGCTTTCCTCATTATAATTTCTCTGTATATTTAAATCAGGTCATAGTGGGTGATAGACGTGTAATGGAGTGCATTATATTAAGAGGTGTTTCTAATGTTTTGACCATGCTGCTCACAGTAGAGTTCATCTGCTCTGTTGGATTTCATGAGCTTGTTCTAGTGTTCGTACCTAACAAAGAAGCCAACGAGTGTAATTTACAACCATATATTCTCTGAATTCTCTCTCTATCTCTGATTAAGCCCTCAAGGCCATATTGTGTTCATCCTTCCAGAGTGCAGTATTGTTTCAGCCTGAAGAGGCCAGAAACCAACACGTATCCCCTGATTTGCTGTGATTTTTATGGTTGTGTGCAGTGAGCAGCTTGCTGCAGGCAGTGCTTAGCATTAGTGGTGGTTCCATCAGCAGCATAAGGACAGAAAGATTGATAAAATAAAAACCACAGCAGAAAAGATGCAGGAGAAATAATAAAAAAAAAGAAATATTGCAACCGAGTGGCAGCTTTGCTGCTGACCCACATTTCTCCTGAGTGCACCGCTTCCTCTCAATCCATACACCGAGAGGCAGCAAAGGAAGACGTGGCATAAAATGAAAGTAGAGTCATGTCACTGTAAAGACGCCACAAGAGACGACAAGCAAACTCCTAAACCTTTAGACACTATCGTCTTTGTTAGACTAGTTTTAATTCCTGATCCACATAAAGAGATATAACCTGCTGTTAATCCCTGTTTCAGTACAGACTGGGGGTCTTTAAAGGCTAGTACGTCTAATTCAGACGCTCCTCTTACAGATAGAGATAATGAAGGATTAGTCCAACAAATCCTATCTGAAGTCGCTCTCTGACAGATGAATTATTACGAGTTTGGTCTGTGATTAGCCTCAAACATAGGTGGGCTGGAATTTTCTGTGTGGAACATGTCACTTTAAATACCTTGTGTTTTTAAGGATGTTCTATTTGTTCTGCAGCGAGAACACAAGGCTTTTTAAAACAGTTTCACTTGAAGGAAAATAAACAGAACATTCACAGAAACCTTTTTTCTTTTAGTCGACAGTTATGCTGCTGAACTTTTAACATTCTCACATTGTTAACATGACATTTAGCAGGATGTTCACCATCTTAGTTCAGCTTGTTAGTTGTTAGTAGTAGTGAGATTTATTGTGATAATTAATAATAATAATTATTATTTATTTATTTTTCCAGTAAAATCACAGACATGAAGATTTGCTTCTATTGTTAAATTGTCACAGTCAAAAAAGTCGATGGCATGTTTTTGAGGCCAAACTGTGATTTAACAAACAGGATTAAAGGTAAAAGAAATGTCTAGAAATTACCAGTTGTTTGTATTGAGACCTCCCGTCTCCTCTCCTCTACTCCTTTTCTATCGAGCCAATCACAGCGCTCGCTCATCTGAGACAGCCAATAGAAAACCTGCTCTGCTGTCATATGTTAATGTCATGGGCTGCGATCCCATCCTGTCACACACACTGTTAATATTAAAACTCTGCAGTGCACCGACATGAGCACACACACTGATACACACACTACAGTGTTACACTGATTGATTTCTTTTATACATATATATGTAAAGAAAATAAATATATAATAAATATATGCAAGTAAATGTTTGTTTTACTGTTGTGCACCCTGCATCTAATGCCATAAATGTAAAATGTTGGCATCTCTTCTAGAAAGGCTACTGAAAAAGTGATGGTAAAGATAAATATATAGAAACACTGAGAGTGTGTAGGCGTGCTGGAACGTGTCATTGGTGTAAGTTCATCACATGTTTAACCATCTTAGTGTAGATTGTTATAGGACTCCATCCAATAGTGGGTGAGACAGTTTAGTGTTGGAGAAAGTCTCCAGGGCTTAATAATCAAGTCTTCAGGAATTATTGCAGTAAATGGTCACATTACTACACGTGTGATGAGTTTATTGCAGTATGATGAGCTAAATATTCTGGACTCACTCTATTTTATTATAATTGATTATTAGGTTAAATTTCTGGCCCATTAGGGAAGGTGATATAGATTTATATAACATTTTTGACAAAAAAGAAAGAACAGAGACGAGACAGTGAGGAGGCTGTGTGAAAGGAGTTTCATAACAGGAGCATCATGGCTGCACACTTTCTGCACTCTGCACATTGTGCTATGCTGGATACCCTGTGTGTGTGTGTGTGTGTGTGTGTGTGTGTGTGTGTGTGTGTGTGTGTGTGTGTGTGTGTGTGTGTGTGTGTGTGTGCGTGTGCGTGTGTGTGTGTGCTGTATGCATCCTATGTGATGTCTCATCCTCCATTCTCCATGTCTTCATCTCTCAGGAATAGCCAGCTGGTGTTAAGCTGAGGTTTCATCAAACCCTGCTCCCTCCTTCTTTTTTCCTGCTGTCCCAGCTGCTCTCTCTCTACCTCTCTCTACCCCCTCCTCTCTCTCTCTCCCCTCCCTCTTCCTCCTCCTCCTCCTCCTCCTTATCTTATCTCAGCCTCCTTTCCACTGTCATTTCCCTCCTGTTCATATGTCCCGGCGAGACGTCACGGACTGAGCGTGCGTGTCTGTGTGTGTCTGTAGAGGATGGCTCAGTGCTCAGGTGCAGGCAACGGGGCATAGGGAACCAGCCAAGCAGGCAAGGAGACCAGTTTATTTACCCAGAAGACAGAGCTCTCTGCTGGACTAAGGGCTGGAATTTGAGCTCCTTCTTGGACCTCCAACCCTAGAACTCTATTAACATACCTACATGTGTATTATTCTCAATCAAGAGGACCGCGTTACCTGACTGTGGATCATATAAATAAGTAGTTTTTTGTATTTGCTGTCATTTTTTGCACTTTGAATGTTGAGCAGTGTAAGCAGCTGCCATCTCAGCAGTGGATCCTGAGGAGGTGAAACAGAGGAGTATGCCCTGTCTCTATGCTGCCCCAAACTGGACCTTTGCATCTGCTCAGTGTGGATAACTGCTGAGGGAGATATGGAACAAAAGAAGTAGGAGAACCTTTAAAAGGAGAAGGCGATAACCCGTTCTCAGACAATCTGACATCCTTACACCTGTGAGGGCTCCCTCTCTGACAAAAACCATATCTGAGGAGAGGAGGAATAAAAGAAGACCATTAGGCGCTAGGGAGAAAAGGCTAAAGAGGAGACTTTGGGGCCACGCTGCATCCCTCCATTCATCCCTTCATCTCAAGTTTCCCACCTGTGAGGATTAATTAGACTGGAACAGCATGGCGCACGCTGCCTCGCAGCTGAAGAAAAAGGCGGATGAGAACCTCGCTGCGGAGGAAGAGAAGGAGAAGGAGAAAGAGAAGAAGAGAGCGAGGAAGCGTTCTCGTGAAGTGAAGAAAAAGGTAGAGGAAAAGAGGGGACGCGATGGAGGGTGGAGAGCTAGTTATGACACGAGAGAGGGAGACGTGAGACATGTCGGTCTAGAGGAGTCTAGGAGATTCTCTTTTGTCATGATGTAGCCTCCTCACACACACACACACATTTACATATACACAAACACATGCAGCGGGGTAAGACGGGTGGTCCCACTGGGAGAACAGAGGGGGGTGGGCTGGTGAAAAAGACAGAAAGATGGATGAGTGTAGAGCATGGACAGAGAAGAAAGGAATGGATAACAAGACATCCCACTTTGTGTCCATGTTAACTCTTGAAGGAAAGAAGTCCTGTGTTGTTTCTGCTGAAAAATAACATGTATGTGTTTGTGTGTGTGGGTATTTTATTGTGAAAGGGTTGAATACAGGGGAGCTATGGAACCAAAAGCGTCATCAGTCACACCCTGCAGTTAGTTGTGGACTGTTTCTGTCTGTGTGTGTTCACGTGAGTCATTGTGCAAGGACAAAGTTAAGACTTGATCACGGACACACACAAACATCCATAAGGTGATCAATAGGTTAGACTTGAAATCAATAATCATCATGACTGAGGTGACAGTTTTAATCTGGCAAAACATACATGTAGCTGGTGTGTGCGGTAGAAACGTGATTGAATAGTGTGTTTATCTGGTACTGTGCTTAAATCCTTTGTGTGTGTGTGTGTGTGTGTGTGCCGTCAATAAGACAGAGTCAATACCAGTGACCTAATTTGCATCAAGGTCAAAATAATTAGAGTGATAACTTCCTGTGGTCACAGGAAGTTGGTGTCAGTAGTTGTTTAGCAAAGACTAAGACAAAATTAGTTTTTTCAATTTTATAAGGTCAACTTCAATATTATTACTTTACTATATAGATTACATTAAATAATTCCAACTTCCTTCCTTCTAGTGGGAACTACATGTATATAATATTAAAATTCCCTCTTCCTTCAGTATATTACAGAGACGTGGTGAGATTTCACCACATTTCTGCATTAATTTGTCATAAAATCTGATTTGATCTTTAAGTCAAGAGTTTTAACTAATATAATGTGTCTGAAATACTAACACAAAAACATTCTGACCTTTATGTCTTTATTGAGAACAACCATAAAACCTCAGCCTCTTTAACCGGGTGGAGTTTCACCCCATGTGAGAATGCATCTGATTCGGACAGTCTCTCTCTGTGAAAACAGATTAGAATAGCTAGCTGCTAGCTGCTAGCTGCTGAACATGTCTTACAGAAAAATTACCATAAAGCAATTCTCACTGTTTTCCTTTTGTTGTGTTTCTTTAGAGATGAGAATGTAAATAATCCAATGTGTTGATCTTCCAGCATGTTTGATTCTCCTAATGAGATATCTGCAATGCATTATGAAACAAAAATCAACTATGTCTATGAAGAGTGTACAAATGCAGCAGTTAATGATCCGTAATATCTACAGCATAATGACGTATTTTCATCCAACACTGAAAAGAAAACTCATTAAGAAGACAGAGTAGCATCATTGAGCCCAGACATGGCAGGGCGAGGTTTGACCTTGACACCACCAGCTGAAATGTGAGCCATGTGATCACAGATTAGTAGTTTCCCTATAAAGTTAACAGGTGAGGGGGAACGTCTTGCAGTAGTATTGTCTGTGTGTGTGTGTGTGTGTGTGTAGGGTGATATCAGCAGTTTCTGTGTGTTTGTAGCGTAATGGTGTAGAGGGGATATCAACTAGCCTGGGCTCTCTCAAGGTAAATCTATAATGCTGTCTGCCCTGGGCCGGTTCTTGGCACCAGGGTGCAAAAATATCCTCTCCCTCGTCACATCACGTCACCTCAATTACCTTTCTCTTCTTTTTCTCACCTCACTTTTGCTCATGCTGCTTTTCTGTCTCTCTTATACTATCTCTGAACAGGGCTTGGCTTCTGCTCTCCCTCTCAAACAATGTAGATTTAACAGATACGCTACAGTAGATGTCAGTGTCAGTGCCAAAGTCTCTGTCTTTATCTTTCCAGTGCTGCACTTCTCTTACTCTTTGTCTCTCTGGGGAATATCTCAATAATCTGGGAAATATTTATACACACTTGCTTTATTTTTGGGATTTATCTGAGATGACTGAAATCAATACAGAGTCAATACCGTCTAACACCTTAAATGCTCCATAAATACATACGCGCCTTCCAGACGTGCACCAAGCAGCTGTGAAGAACAAAAGTCAGGCAAATTGAGCACCACTGACAGCTTTTAGCTTCATGCTCCAAACAAACACATGCCAGTGACCTGATTTTCCACAGCACAGCATGTGCAAATCAAGAGTGTCTCTCGTAGCACCACACCCAGGTTTTGTAGACTGGTTGACTGGCTGGTACGCTATGCGTTGGCTCATTGACTTGTTCATTAAGAGGCTGTCGTGCTGGTTGACTGATTAACTGCCCTGCAAAGTGTTTGTCCAGCTGCCTGAATACTCTGATTGATTTCGCACATCTAATCTGCATAGAAGTCTTTGATATTCAGGGGAATTATCTTATTTCCCTATATTTATCTTTCACTTTGAAAACGGTGACATGAATTGTGATATTAGTGCAAACATCTAATTGTGGGGCTGACCTTCCAAGGCAGTGGAAGAGGGTAGGATCGCTTAAAGCAGGGGCTGAAATTGGCAACAGGACAAAAATCAATGTGTGTAACCAAATGGAAGCAGAGAAGTGTAATGAAAACACTACTCTCACATCTATGCTTTCTGGCATCCTTTCCCTTCTCTCACTTGTTTGCTTTATGATTTCGGACCTCCTGCTTTCACTGACTGTGTGATTACAGACTGTGGTGGCATCATCTGACCTCTGCTCTGTCCTTTGTTTTAAATAACACACCCAGACACATCAGGACTACGGGTTTACCAAACCGAAATATGTGAAACTGGAAGGTGTCAGGGGATGGTAGAAAGCTATTGAAGGTAATTTAACATGGTGACTCAGAGAAATCAGTCATGTTTGGATATTTGTGTTGTTTAAGTTGTCTCCACATAGTCACAAAATCAGCTCTTTGATGCATGATTTGGGAGCGATCTGACAAATATGGCTAAATGTATCCAGGTTGCAGCACCTCTTTATAAACCTTCAGGGCTCGAAGCTGTCTCCATCTTTCGAAGGCATCTCCGTGTCCCTGATTACGGAGCTTTTTAGAGGGATGCTGATGCTTTTTAGGTCGATGTTTGTCCAGTTCGGATTGCTTTCTTCCGCGGCTGCAGTTAAAAAATAATATTTGAACAGATAAAGGTGTTGGTACAGAACGTATTAATAAAACGTTCTCTGAGAACAAACTGACTTTGACTTTACTCAACTTTTTATCATGATGTTTAACTTTGGCTCAGAGCTACACAAACCACAGTCTTTACTAAGGTGTTTGTTGCTTCTGAACATAATCTAGACACCATATTTATTACAATTTAATAATTAATGAATTAATTAGGAACATAATTTAATCTTAGTTTTGTGGAGAATCAGTTTATTCATGTGGTTCTTGCACAAACAGCAAGGAACAAAGATCTTAGGACGGCTGGTTGCGATGTCTGTTATTTAGAAGTGACAGAAAAATTACTGCTGCTTCGTCTGAGGTTTATTTTTGGGAAGGACGTGATTTTGGCTTTTTTGATCTGCAGACTCGTCTTCTCTGCCCCCACCACCCCCACCCCACCTCTATCTCTCTTTATCAAACCAACCTCGCTGCATCGCTGTCAGCTGGCAGTAGCCTGTATTGTTCTGCCACACTTCTGCTTCTGGGACTGGGGGGATGAAATTTTACCCACACACACACACACACACACACACACACACTCAGAGGTCCCTCGTGGCCAACCATTGTACCATATTAATCCCCTGACGCTTTCTTGAGCCAAGATTCAGGTTTAGAGCCTACTTATTCTTCGTGCTCTAGAACCAGTGTCTATCTCTCTTTGTCCTCAGCTCCTTTACACCCGCTGCACATTAAAATATGAATTCCTTACATTTGTTTTTGTTTTCATTCCCTATGCCCTGTATGGATGCACATGTGCTTTAAAATTATATTACACTGTGCATGTTTGCTGATTTCAGGTGGAAAAATAAATAATTTAATTATTATTTTTTTGTTTATGTGTTTGGTATAAATTCAAATAATCTCTTTTTATCAGTGTTTTAGTCTCTTGAAGGAAGTATCTGTCTCTTCAGCTGCTAAATGCTGCACTGTGTTCACCAGCAAGTCGCTAACTACTGGCACTGAGGAGGGAAGAGCATATACTGTATATGTTAATAGAGAACCTTTGGTAAAAAAGAAAAGCAGCGTTGATGAAGGTGGTCAAAGCAACTAAAACAATAAAGTTGGAGTCAATAAAACCCCAAAAAATAAGTTAAAAGATGCTAAAATGCTCTGTAGTGACAGGAACTGCTCAACGTTCCCTGGATTTGTCATTTAATAATTATTGTAATGACTTGTGCCTTAGTCTTTGAGTGCTCAGCAGTAAAAAACGCTGCAGATACTTTCCTCCACATCTTTTTGCTGACAGTCAAAGCATAGAAGAAAATTAAGAATTGCCTCAATGAAACATTTACAGAACAACGTTATCTTGGATCTGTCAGCATGAAACTTCCTGTACTGTTCTCTCACCTTGTTGAGTTGAAATAATGTCATTGCTTGTTTTCTATGCTCAATATTTCTGGATGCAGAGTGATTTGGAAGATAGTGTTTAGTTTAGATGGAAATAAAGCAGTGCACATCCGAGCATCCAAAATGTGAAGCACCAGATGCCAGCACAGAGAATTTTACGGGCTCTCAGAAAACGTGACAAAGTGGGAAACGACCTAACTGAGGAGAGAGCGTTATGAATTATAGAGTGACTCCATTACAGAGCAGAGGCAGCTGGAGTAAAGAGGAGAGCCAAGATGATGTCTGAAAGGAAAGCAGAAGATTAAAGGTGGAGGCCGTAGAGATGTGTGGGAGAGGCAGACCATAATAAAAGTAGCATGTTTTATGCCACCCTCGTGACACCAGGATATAATGTTCATTGTAACATGGCTTTATAGCAGGTTGCTGGGGCAGAGGATTGGTGCAGAGTCTGCCAGGCATCGTGATTGGAGGCTGGGAAAGTGGAGGACTGGTCGGTGAAGGATGTGAGGGAGAGGTAACGCATCCTCCCCCCATATACTGCAAAAAAGAGATAAAATGCAAAGAGAAAAATGAAGGGGAATTAGGGGAGGCACACAGATGGAGGGAGATGGAGTTGGTGGAGCTCAAGCAGAGCGACTGATGAAGTGCAGGAGCTGACGAGTGGCAGAAAAAGAGGAGGAAATTGGAGAGTGGGCAGAGAGAGGATGAGGATGTTGTTAGTTAGGCCTTTTATCCTCCCTTCCTCCGCTCCCCACCTCTCTTCTCTTCTCTGCAGTGAAGGATCGACACTAAGAACTGGGACAGTTCATCCATTTATACACACACACACTCACATCTCTGCAGATTTAGCCCATCCTGTCATCTCACTGAATGCACCACTGTTTTTGTTTTCCCATTTCTACAGGCAGATTAGTGCAGTAACACGGCTTTATATTCAGTTAAGATGACTTAAACGAGGCTCTTCTTTGTCTGTTTGTGCTGTTTGCAGTTTTACACGCAGAACCTCTGTAGTACATTTCTGTCTACTGGGTGTTTTCTTGCCATAACTTGTGGGAGGTGTTTTAAAATGGGAGTATACTTTCCCAGAGTTGGGTTATGCCTGAGCAGCAGTTCAAAATGAAACCATGCCACTGTGTGTCACTGCTTGTGGGTCATTCCATCGTCTTCCTTCCTTCTCTTTTGGTTTTAGTTTTCTAATATTTTGCAGACTACACAATTGATGTTTCGAATATGGACATCTCATGTGCTCCTTTATGATGTGATGGAGCGACTATTATAGCAGCATCCTCCACTCATCTGTTTGCTGTATCAGCACAGCTTCAAATCAAGCCGTTACAGTATATGAGAAAATCCTGTGGGCGTCTCACAACAGCAATAAGCTTTTCAGCTTTTCTCACTAAGCTCAATCTTTATATTGTTGTTTTTGTTTCTTTAGTTTTTACTGAGGCTCTAGGAGACGAGGTGGGAAGTGACCACCTCCTCTTATTGAACTAAACTAACTTTGCTGCTGATGAGCTAATTAATTTCTGTAATCACTGGAGTCACATGGTCAAAAAAACGATCCCTGTTCGTCCGGATCATAGATCACCAGCAATCACAACTCAGACAGTTCCATGTTTTCATCCTTTTTACTATTGCTGCTGGTATTTTGCATCATAGCTGCTTATTTATTGCCTCAATTTATTTGCTTGTGAGTCATTCTGCTTCTACTCGAGTTTGTGTTTGTTCTGTCCGAGGCAGTGGGCAGTTGTTTGCGACACCAAAACTGAGCTAGCGAGTGTGACTGTAGCTTTATCTTTCTCTTGTTACAGTCGGGACGGACTCAGACGTGTTGGACAAAAGGGACAGCAACAGATCACTGAGCTCTAATGATCTGATTAATGAAGTGATTAGTTGAGCAATAACACATTTAATAATCAGAAGTTCCTCCATTCTTTGCTTCTAGCTTCTCAACAGTAAATATATCTTTATGTTCTGGTTCTCTTCATTTTATTTTTTATCATGCAGATTGGGTTAGGGTTAGGGTTAGATGAAGTAAAAAAGGTTAAGTCAATATATTGGATGTTAAAATGGCAACAAGTGCAGTGTCTGTGACTGGTCATGACCATGAAGCCTGAGAGTCTGCAGAGACCTAATCGTGTACATGCAACTAAAGTGCTTCATTGATTTACTGAGCAATTCCTTAATTGCCTCTGTACTTTAAGTCCCTGTTAATACATGTCGTCTCTGTTTACTGTAGATTTCCCTGTTTCCTGGCTGTTTAATGTGTGATGTTGCTGTTAAAGTAGATGCTGCAAATATTGTGAAATAGGACTCTGCGTTTGTGCGTGGAGGCATTCTGGTTGTTCACATGAACCAAATACTCACTGCATGTTTCTGTTGGTGCACTGTAGAGCAGATGTTAATTTATTCATGACCAGTGCTCTGTCTCTGTCAGCAGAGATTAACCATGCAGTGCTACGTTACCTTTGCTACTTCCTACTCTTTCGGACCTCATTGTGTTTGACTGAGTATCCGTTTATGACAGCTACATCTGAAACTGAGCTGACAGTGTTGATGTCTGCACTTGGGTGTTTCTGTCTGATTCCACGTTTCTCTTCTGTGCTGCCCAGTGTGTCTACCTGGTTATCAGTCGCAATACACACACACATATCGATGCACACACAGCCTTACATCAGCACAGTGCTCATAATCTACCAGCAGCAGCAGCAGAGCATCGTCATTTGCTGTCATCCAATGAGCGGAGAGTGGAGCGGATCTGTTAGCCAATTGCAAGGAGAGCTATTGAGGGACATTAGCAGCTGGCAATGAGAAATAGCTGAGGGATGGGCTTCCTGACGCAGAGTGCACGTGTCTGCTGTCTGAAATGTTAACATTTAATTTAGACATGTAAAATATGTGCAGTGTGTGATTTAAACACTCCTAGAAATATGTGTAACATGTGATCGATCTGGAGTGTCTAACATTCAGCTGCAAGACGGGACGGGACGACAGAAAAGCAGGAGCTGAGGAGCTCGTGCGTTGTGTTTTTATCCTCCTCCATCTGTATCTCAAGTGCTGTGTGAATCCTGAGACTGCAGTAGTGAAGCAGCCAATCAGATTACAGCACCGAACAGCCAGTCAGAGGCAGGTCAACACACACACACACACACACACACGGATTGATTTTGTCATAAACACAATAACAAATGACAACAGTGATTTTTCAAAGAGAGAATGTTCTTATATTTAATTGCTTCTAAATGCAGTACTGATAAGTACTGAAAGGAGTTCTGTGTACTAGTACTACTCTGTCAGAGACAGATTAATACACTATTGTGTATTAAAGTTCTGTCACTGGACAAAAGCTTTTCTGTCCCTCTGCAGTTGATGCAGTTCTACCGAGTGACCACTAGGGACTGACAAAGGACCTGGAAATTAATGACCTGTGTGTGTGTGTGTGTGTGTGTGTGTGTGTGTGTGTGTCTGTGTGTCTGTGTGTCTGTGTGTGTGTGTGAATAATTTATGATTCCTGCTGCAATAGTTGATCAACAGAAATTTATTCAGCAAATATTTTGTTTATTTTTCATGCAAACATGTCAGTGGTCCAACGTCTGAACAGTACATTGATTATGAGAAGGTTTTTGACATCCTAGTTCTTCCAGGAGTTCAAAATTTCCTTTTTAAATTTTAGATATAATATAATAAATTTTTTTATATAGTGTTACAGTTTTTAACAGCAGCAGTTATTCAGTTTTAGTTGCTCGACATCAATCCGTCCTAAATAAATAAATAAATACCAAAGACGGTTTATTCCTCTGGTTGTGATGCACCAGTTAAACAAAGCTGAGCACGATTACTCTGGACCCTGGTTTCATTTTTATGCAGCCACAGGTCTGATCTTCATGATCATGGTTTTTAGGGAATACTCGAGCCCTCTAAAAGAGTTCCACAGTACACCGGCTAAACGGGGTGAAGGTCCCCAGGCGTAGATCCCATTGGGGTTGACACCAAAGCACGCTGCAAACCAGAATGCTCCATAGGCCAGTCTGGCGCAGTTCTGACCATGTGTGTCTTGATCTTTGTCAGTTGTGGTGAATTTCTGCCCATTGTGTATTTTTAGAGAGTCTCCTAACAGAGAAACACAGGAAACACAGATTAACAGCAAGTACACAAACTCGAAAAAGCCCCATTAGTTGAAGCCCAGTTTACTGAGGTTAAGGAAAAAGTAGAATCAAAACATCCATCTTCTTAACCACTTGTCCTCTTAAGGGACGCCGGAGTGGGAGCCGGAGCACCTGGGGGAAATCTATGCAGACACTGAGAGAACATGCAAACATGCAAACTCCACCCGGAAAGGCACCCAGCCGAGCTGTGGAGTTACCCCTGGGTCCTTCGTTCAGTCAGGCAGTGTCAGTGGTCATGTGAGACAATGTTTAGGGGGTATGGGACTAAAATCCGTTAAGGTCAATTAGGTTAATTACCTGCTGCTCCTTTGGTGAAACTTCCCAGGTTTAGCGTATATCCCTCCGATTCTGGACCAACAGCAAAGGAAGAGTATTGGGCAAAAACATTCTGGCCCTCGAAGTCCTCCATGTCCACCCTCAGCTCATAATTCTTGGCCTGGGTCATCAGGTGCATTGTCTCCAGGCCTGAAAGATAAACAGTGTAAACTGTGATCACCAAGTAATATGATCCGAGTTATTACAAAACATGTGGTTTATCCTGCTTTAGGTTTCAGGACAATTTGCCAGTAAAGACTTCTTGTCATACCCAGCCAGTACTCTCCAGCAGCGCTGCCAAATCCAGATTTGTAGTGGTCCCACTTCCTGTAGAAGTTTACTGTGCCGTCTTGTCTCCTCTGAATGATCTGGTTTTTAAGTAAAAGTTCAACAAATGCATTAAGACAAAAAGTTAAACGTTATACTTACAGATTATTTACAGATTAGTTACAGTAAAGGCGAAAGCCTTTACAGCATTACCGTCCACTTTTCTGCAGAGTTGTCCAAGCTATCCTTGCTCATGTCACAATAAACCTGCACGGGAGAGGTGTGGCCTGCTGGGTAGATGGTGTACACTCCGTCCATGCCTGAACCGGCTGTGTAGATGTCACTGCAGTCTATGGGCAGAGGGGACGGATGTGCTGCTACTGGCAGCAGCACTGCGAGCACGACTCTGAGCTGTGATGAAGAGTAAAATAAAGCGTTTGTGTTATAGATGAGGTTTGTAAAGAAAACTGCTTTTACAGTTGTGTTGTTGAGTTGAGTTGTCAAGTGATGTCGGGAAACAGTAAAATTGAATCAATCTAATACGTTTACTGCAAGTTATTGATTGTGCTGTTTGTAGACTGTATGATAACACCTGCTGAATCATCGGCTACAACAGAAGTCAAAAGATTAAACTAAAATAGGTTTGATCCATCTGCACCACTCCAGTTTTAAACAATAAAGTCTCTTCATTTGGTGATCTTTGGTGTTTACCCACCTTAAGTAAAGTTTGGTGGGGATTAGAGGCTAAGCTAAGATGCTGGTAAATCTTTTACAGAGCCTTTAATCTCTCCTTGTTGTTTTTTATTAGCAAAAACTAGAAAGAAGTAGTGAAATAGTCCAGTTACATACCATCATTGTTCACTAGCTTGAGCGACTTGCAAAGATAAGACAGCGTGGCTATCCTGAAAAGAAAGCAGAAACATTTTAGTATTTAACAGTGTGCATAAAGTTCATTAATGTAATAGCAGGTATTTCACAGATTCATGTTTGAACTTACCAGAAAACATGTGTTTCCCACATAAGCACATGCTTTTATACTAGAGCTCCTCTGCCTGTTGCCACAGCCAGTGTTTTCCCAGTGCTTTCCTCCATGTAATAATTAACGTAGTGTTTATTTTCTCTAGTACGTCAAATAGACGTCAACCTTTGCAGGGATATTTCTAAACTGTTTGTTATTATCTCATTTTAAAATAACCTCTGTGTATTCCAAAGACAGAGTTTCTTATTTGATTTATCAGGTGGTTTGAAATCAGTAGGTTACTTTTATAATCATATAAATATAAATGTTGAGTGAGTAAATGTGGAAAATCCTTCAGCTCAAAGTGTTTTTCTGTGATTCATTTAAGATTAACCATCTTTGAATTTAACAACTGGGGGATAAATAAATGTTAAGCATTTCTGTTTAATTATGAAAACTATTAAAACCACTTGCTTAATTCTCTAATCATTGTTTTAGCTCCAAACCCATGACTCATGTTTCTGTTCTGCCACGGCAGTGGTTTAATATTGTGTCGTTCAAGCTGCATTATTTGATTTGTGCGGGTCACTTTGAAGCAGTTAAACTTAAAACAGCTTAATACCTGAGAAACCAAGTCCAAATCCTGCTAATCTGTCTGCCGGGCGCTGGGCCCTGAAGCCTCGTCTGTTTCTGGGTATTTGTGTCTACTAGCTGTGTGTACTACTGTATGTAGAGGAGCCAGATGAGAATAAGAAGGTTATTGGCAGATTTAGTGTCTGCAGACACCTTGTGGCGCGAGTAGATAAGGAGGAAGTCCTTCACTGGAGATTCTTTTAGGAGCAGACCACCTGCCAAACTGAGTGGAAGCAGGAGATGGATTCGGGGGTGGTAAGGAAGAAATGTTTTAACACGTGACTTTTATCAAACCTTTAAAATCGTCCTTCTTCATCAGGTGATAACTGAGAATCTGTGAAGTTTTTACATTGTTCTTTTAACAGTCGTCTGTGGAGTATGTGCACACACACCCTCACAGCAATGAGCAACGTATTGTCCTCTGATCCTGTGTCGTTCCCGAGCGAGTTAGTTTGAGATTAACGCCGGAACTCTCCTGCCTCCCCCCTTTCCTCCCCCCATGCTCTGGACTTTCTCACTGCAAGCCAGGTATTTTTAGCTGTGACATAATGCCCCCGTCTCTCTCTCTCTCTGTCTCAAACTCTTTCACTCTGTCTTTCCCTCACCCTCTCTCTCCCTCACTGTCCCTCCCCCCCTCTCTCTCCCTCTCCTCCCTTGCCCTGATCCCTCACTCCCTAGCTTCCAGGCTAGGACTAGCTGCTACAGTAATTGAGTGCTCAGGTTTCCCACTTTCAGCTGCAGGCTGAGAAACATGGCAGTGGAGGAGGCAGCAGACTATTTGGCAGAAGTAAGTCTTTATTGTAGAGTCGTGGACTGAACCAGACTTGAATCTGCTCTCTGCTGGTAAATGTAAGATGGTAATTGAATGATGTTGTGGCGGTTATCGGTTCAGAGAGGAGGTTATGAGCTGGGTTTTCTTTTTTGATGGGACAGGTTGCAGTGGCAATTCTGCTGCACCACTGTGCTGCAGTGTGTGTGTGTGTGTGTGTCTGTAGATGTGCATGAATGTGTGTGTATGCACCTGTTTATTTGCATTCCTAACTGTGATTGTACATTTACGAATGAATGCTGATTAAGTACCTCTGCACATGCATTTTACTGTTGATACAGTTTGGTGTTGCAGAGTGATGTGAATGGAAGCACCTGACCTTGGACAGTGGCGCATGCTCTGTATGTTTGTGAAAAAAGAGCAAAAGGGAGCAGTTAAAATGCTTAAAGATCAGAATTAGGGACGAGATTAGCGATAGAAGCCACCGTTTTTAATAGATTAATAGATGTAAACTGCAAAGATATGTCTTCCTGAGTCTGTGTAATGAGAAAACCTGGTGGTACTGTTTGTGATATACATTATGCAGGATGACCAACTACAGCAGTTTTACTTGAGGTAAAGAAGCATCGACACTGATAGGAACTGGTCGTTTGCATCATTTGACTCAGTGTAGGTAAATATAATGTACTGTTTGGTTAGTCCGTCAGTACATGGGTGTTTCTATAAATGCTGCCAATACAGAAAAACTAGCTAGAGATGAGAATGAATAAGACTTTGTCGTCCCACTGCGTCGCTGTTGGGAGCAGGGGGCAGCTCCCATGATGGAATATGTGCAGTGAAGCAGCGCGTCGTGGAACAAGAGTGACCGTAGCATTCTTTGCATAACTTTCAAGGATAAATAAAGTTACACAGGAATGACACCACAGCCGGAGGCGAGTTGTTACCTCCAACTTCACACTCCTCTTTCAGGTTGAACTGATTTCCTGATCGTGAATCTGTTGTTGTTATGGTACCTTCAGTGTGTAGTAGTTCAGCTGATATCGTTAAAATAAACCACGATTTTTCCAAGTAAATAAAGATAAAAATAATATTACTAGTGTTATAATAACAATACATCTATCCAATTAAGAACAGGAGTCTCAGAACATAAATCGGCCATTAGACAAAAAAAACTGATGCAGCAACACAGAGGTGGAGATCTGGGAAGATGCAGAATATTTTCTTGAATAACTTAATTGAATTGTTTGGCGTATAAGATTGAGAGATGTTAAAAAGTTTCCTACAGCAAACTCGGACAGCTTGAACCAGTCGATGATACTGATTTATTATTATTTATAGTGTCATATTACATTAGATTAATCAGTTAGTTGTGTCAGATTTAGCATCTGGACACAGAGATAGTACGATAAACAACATAGTGACAGCTGCATTCCTGGCTCACACCAACCGATGTGGCACTTTCACCGCAGGCGGAGCAACCTGAGAAGCATGATAATGAATTCAGCGGAATTTGAGAGCAGGAACAGACATGAAAATTCAATTTGACTTGAAAGACGTTTTTATTGGCTATAATATTTTGTGCAGCTTCTGAGGAGTTTTATCAGTAGATTCCTGTGTGCACGTGTACATGCACACTCTGTACTTTCTGTTGTTACTCAACATTGTGAGCTCTTTAGTTTTATCTCTTTTGTTGTCTTTCTCTGCTGATGTCATGTGTTTCATTCTCATGTGTCTTTTTTTTTATTATTTAAAAAGAACAAACACTTTGCAACTTTTAGAAACACACAGATACTGTCATTCATATCTTCACTCTGATTGTCTTTCATGTAGTGGAAATATAAAGGCTGGGGGCAAGTTGTGGTCTGGCAATAGTTGTTTTCATTGTGGTGCTATGTGCAGCAGTTGGTGTCAGGTTTACAAATCTGAGAAGCACTCAGCCGGACCTCGGTGCTCTTTCACCAGAGTACTTTCTAAGAGGGTGATGCTTTGAACTGGAATTCTGATAATGCTCTGAATTATGAGCGGCCAAGCCTGGTGCCATATTTAACTTAAAAGTCTTGGCGTTGTGCCTTACAAGCCTCCTCAGGGATTTAAAAACTTCCACAGCAAACCGCCTCTAAAGGAACGTCTTTATGTTTATGAACAGCAGCCATTGGACATAGTTGCCAAGTCTGGTTATGTTCAGAATGAATTGTGAGTTTGCACTTTAATAACGAGGGTATGTTATACAGAATGTACTGCACGTGAACACGCAGGATGTTTTTGAACTCCTTTCATTGAGTTTTCACTCGTTTTGTAAAGACAGGAGCTAATTATGCAAAGGATTCAATTCCAGGTCGTAGGAAATCACTATAATTATATAAATGAAGATCTAACAAGCTTTGCGAAGTAATGTGTCTATTTAGTGGCAGTAAACATGACACTTTCTCAACTAAATAGGATCAGTACTTTTCTATGATGAATGTTTTCCTGTTATGTGATGATATAATATGCACCAGTACACTGAGCCATGTGACACAGGACTTAATAGTAGATTAACCATTCATCTGCAGGATGTTATGAGGCTTTTTTAGCAGAGAACAGCCATTAGCTATTTTCAGTATCATTCATTGAAGCTTTACGCCTGTGGTAGAAATTGCACTGTGGTGTTTCTTGCAATGTTTTGACAGGTATTGGTGCATAGTGATGATTTCACAGACAACAGGGAGGAATATAATGTGGTTTGTCCTGTCAGTCAACACACAGCTCAGTCAAATACCAGCACACAGACGTGATACATAGAACTGCTGTAAAGTACAGTTTCAATATCTACTTCTGTTGGATGATATTTTGTCTCAAAAACATAAAAGGACAATAATATGGGAAGTTTTAGATGATTTCTCCACTCCACATGCATTATGTAAATCTGCACTCACAGTCTTATGAGTCAAACTCAGTCTTCTGTCCATCTTGGGATGAGTAAATGTTTGTTCACTGTGTCCAGGCAGTAGAGTAGCTCCACTGACAGGCTGTTCACTACCTGCTTTGCAAGCACACATGTAAACAGGAAGGTTAACGAGAACAGGTGAGAACAATCTGGTGAGTGTGTACAATATGTAGGGAGGGAATCATCAGGTGACCAGTGGTTGGAGGACAGGGTATCTGCCGAGCAGGTGGATGAGTCAAGGTCTAAACAAGCATAGGGAAGTGACACATGGATGAATGAGCATGCATTGATAGGTTTAAGGTAAGAAACAAGGATGCAGTGATACAGCAGAGATACTGTACATCTTGTAACGTCGTTATTGAAGAACATGTTTATTTTACCCTAATGTCATTTATTAAACATTTATAGCTGAATTTAACTGTGTTATAGACATTTTAAACTGTATGTTTGTGTTTGAACTACTAGCCCTGGCAGTCATTCATAAAATCTCTGTGTATCTGATGTGACGTCCTAGCCTGATGTCCATTGAAGCCCCTGGTCTTTGCTACACTAAATAGATGCTGACACCAAAAACACTTGTGCATGTGTGATGGTGAGCTCTGATAAGATCCATTCACTGAGCGGGAAATGAACTCAGCGACTAGCTTTAGCCAACAATCTGTCTAAAATAACAAAGATCATGGTGCAGTGAGCGTGATGGTGCCGTCTGTAGCACACGCTCGGAGCTAGTACTTAAAAAACTGACACCTGACGGTGTGTTCAGTGTGTCCTGCATCAGACACAGTGTGTGGAAAGTGGGTTGTTGCAGAACTGAGAGATACTTTTAGTGACAATAGATGTATGTAATAGACTGGAATATTAGTTTCTATGTCTCATTCGTCTCTAATTTACCACTGAAACATCTTCTAAGTTCTCTGATGCACTTTGATTTGTTTCTTAGTAACTCCCCCTTATTGTAGGCTTGGATTTGACACACTTGTTATTCTGTTTAACCAGCAGACATAACAAATAGAGTAGAAAACCTTTTTGTCAGCTCTCCAAGAGCTTCCTGTGCACAACTCACCTTATATTTTCTGCTGATACTTTTGCTTCACACACATCCCAGTGATCTTTCTAACCTGTCCTGTTCCTGTCTCTGTCTCTGTCTTCCTGCAGACGGATGTAAACGCCTGTTACCTACGCGCAGCTCGTGCCGGGAACCTAGAGAAAGCTTTGGACTACTTGAAGAATGGAGTCGATATCAATATTTGTAATCAGGTAAGCTTGATGACAGAGACACAAACACATCTGTGTCTCTGTTACCCTAATGACACATTTAACCAACTAGCCGTGGTAGTTTCCATCAGTTCTGATTAAATTCTGTTCGAATCATTGATTTTGGTGATACACTAAGTTTCTTTAGCAGCCTCATGAAGTTAACGTCTAGGTCAAATGATAATGTGTGTAGTACTTAGTTTATGATTAAATACATGCATATTCATGTTCTCCTTCCTTGTGGCCTCCTGAACCGTTACACATAGAAGAAAGGAAGAAGAAGAAGAAATCGTGTTGAATTGTTCTCAATCTGCCTGCAATTCAATTAGAGACAGAAGTCGAGGCTGCAAATAACTTCTTCACAATAGAGACAAAACAAACAGCTATTCAAAGAAAGGCTGTAATCTCTGTGCTTCTCTTTTTAAAACCTTTCCCTTCTCTCCAGAATGGTCTGAATGCGCTCCATCTGGCTTCAAAGGAGGGCCATGTGGAAGTGGTGGCTGAGCTCATCAAGCAGGGCGCCAATGTGGATGCAGCTACCAAGGTGTGTGCCACCCGGGAGTCACACACACACACACGCGCGCTGTAGTTTGCTGCGTCAGCTGCTTCTCAAAGTCCCATTGCTTATGGAGCAGTAAAGCAGATAAATGTCTGTGTGTTAGCCGAGAGGTGGAGTGAACTGATTTAGTGAATGGAAAAAGTCTGTCCTGTTTTCTGCATGTGTCACACATAAATGTTTCTTACCTTGTTGTGGTGCATTTAAATCATGTGGTGGTGAAACGCTGTGCAGCAGTGATGTAATGTCACATGGTAAATTAATCCATTAAGAGGAAAATCATTACATTCAATAAGGCTGTGGTTGCATCGCTTGCTATTTCTACTTCTAATTAATTCGATGTTCGATAAGTATGTTTATTTAGCCAAACATCGTCCTTTTTCACCCCCAAATTAATCTTAACCCATCGATTTTTAAATGGAACTAAGATCATCTCATTGTTGGGAAACAGATCCGGTTTACAAATTGTGTTGTGCCTGAACTGCTAAATGAGCTAAAATTACTATTCTCATGTAAGAAAATCTCTTTACTACTTATCTTTACTAATATTTTATAACAATAGCTTCTCCTATAATAGTATAAATAGCTTTAAACTGTTCAAATCAGGAGTTGGTAGATTGAAGATAAAAGGAGAGTACATTTTAGGCATACACCACTTGGTCAGACTATAAATAAATGCTAATGCGGCTTTGTGTTTGGTGGATGTATAAATAAGCAACAACTTCACCTGATCAATATTTTCCAATGTTCTGTGAGTTTAAATTGTCTACAGGCAACAATTCAGTACATAACACGGATTGTTGCATATATCTCCACATGAAGGTTTGCTTTCTTGTTGTAATGCAGTGTCAAGGCTACAGTGAAGTAAAGCATGAGGGGAAAAAGAGATCTACATAGCAGTTCAGGTTCAGGAATGAGGGGTGGTGCATATGTTGAGGTTCTAGTGGCAGCAGCAGTGAGAACATGGCAGCAGCTGCTTCTTGCTTTAGCTGATACACATACAACAGGTGCATCCATTGGAGGCTCAGTGCACGCAGCTCAGTCTCACACCAAGTGACATTTCCAGTGATTTTAGTGAGATTAAAATGATCTATTTTGAATGTTTTGGCAATGTAACACAATATATGATATATAATAATTGTTTTTTTATATTGTAGCAGTACAGGACAAAACAAGAACAGTTTAACTTATGTGTTATTGTTTATTTGCAGTATATATATGAGCATACAGGTGATTACTGCTGGATACACTTAGAGTAAGGAAACAAATAATCTACAGACATTTGTTTGCAATGGAAATGAGAGAAAATAACAACCTGAGAAGATGTAAATCACACTGATTCTAATAATATGTGTACTGTGTGAAGGAGTGTGAATTTAAATCCAAATTGTTGACATATAAACAATATGGAAACCTGTACACACCACTGCATTATTGCTAATACATTTAAATATATATTTTAACAGAAAGGAAACACAGCCCTCCACATAGCTTCTCTTGCTGGTCAGACAGATGTGGTGAAAGAACTCGTCACACACGGCGCCAACGTCAATGCACAGTCTCAGGTAAGACGCACACACGCAGACATTGGGAACCAACCTATGTGTGTTAAAGTAAAACTAGTTCACACAGCCACAGGCAAACGAAGGTCACTCTGACATAAACAAAGTTCTTCAACTGGTAAATCCATGTTTAAGTGTGTGTGTGTTCTCATGCAGATAGAAATTTATACACACATTGTTGGTGTGTGTGTGTGTGTTTGCTGTGTCAGCAGTGCTGCCTGGCCCACATTCAAAAGCCAACACATAAGCATACACAGTGTCTCTATAGCTGTGGGGACAGCTTTCCATAGCCTAACCTTATTCATCACAAGTAAACCCTGTGACTTCATCTTAGAAAGAGAGATCAGAGTTGAATATATAACTCTAAAAAAGAGAAATAAATGCTCCTAATTATTAATTTATCCTTGAAAATACCCAGGTTATGTATATAGTTTGAGATTCAGCTGTTCATTTGCAGATGTACGTTTTCAGCTCTTTTAAGTTTAGGTTTATTTCCACTGTGAACTATGAGAGAGAAGCTGTTGGTGCAGTGACACCAGAATAAATACAAAGGAAAGAGGAGGAGGAGGAGGAGGAGGAGGAGGAGAGAGGGAGGGGGTTTTGGATCCTCGTGTTGCCATGGAGATGTGTTTTTCTGGCCCTGTTCAAGTGTCGAACCACAAATAAACACAAACTCATGGACGAGTCATGTTCAACTTTAGCTCTGGATCAGCTTTTATCTACACTCTTATCAGGTGTGAGGTATGTGAAGAAGTGACAGTATGTGCTCTATAATAACTCAACTGGAGTGGGGAAGGGGGGGGGATCAAATTTTCATCGTGTTCTATAATGTAGGAAATATCATGATGAAGGAAATTTTCTAAACATCTGGTTGATATTAGTGCAAATATCAACTTAAAACTGCTTATTGATTTTCAACCTTCAAGTTTTTAATCTATTTCTATTTAATGTAAGATTTATTTAAAGGATTTGAGAAATACAAATATACTGTTTACAGCTATAGAAACACCTGTAAACAATGTAATGTGCTACTAATTACAGGGAAATGCACTTGTCGCACTTTTTACAATAGTCTGTTAATTAATAAATGCTAAGAGCCTCAGTACACTAGTAGTAATGTGTCAGTAAGGTCTTATTTACATGACAAGACCTGTGACATGGATCCAGTGTCATTTTAAAAAGCCGGCATCGTGACGACTGCTGCAGGTCTCATTCAGTGTTTGGTTTTCTTTTGCAGAATGGCTTCACTCCACTGTATATGGCGGCACAGGAGAACCACTTGGACGTGGTGCAGTTTTTGTTGGACAACGGCTCCAGTCAGAGCATCGCCACAGAGGTAAATGAACTCAACACACACAAACACACTAGATATAATGCCTGTTTGCACACACATTAATGAATGCACCAAAACAATGTCTAATAGCTACCTTTCATCCCAGGCCTCAGTTAGCCTCCCCGTAATTACACTGCAGCTTTATGACCAACCGCGTCTGCAAATGGGAAATAAGTCCCTGCCAATAACCTTTAGTAGGAAGTATGGCTTACTGTGAAGTATGTTTATAGATTGTTGACTAAATGGTTAAAAGAGGTGACGAGATGGAGCGAGTGTGATGAGGTCGTCATTCAGAGTGACCTTGGCCGTCTCCAGCTGCCTACAGAGGCAGGAAGCAGTGAAGGTGGCGTAAGCAAGTAGCCACAGTGGGAGTGTGTCGGATGATCCATCATCTGCAGTAGTACTGGCAGACGACCAACTGCGATCACTGCAAGACCAAAGTGTGACAATTATAATCAATCCTCCCTCTCTAAAGCACATTGATGTGGCCATGAAAGCAGCAGCAAATATGTACAATTTCAGTTTCTGTTCAGTTTATTTATTATTTATTGTAGTTTGATTATATAGTTGCAGGGCTGGGCAGATAATAGCAGAGCATAGCAGGTAGTATAGTAAGTGGTGAAGCAGGGAGAGGGAGGTCTGTGCATATTGTCGCTTTAATAAGTGATCAAACAATACCAGATACTCTGTGGGGAATTATTTTTAACTGTGAATTACTATACGTTTGGAGTCCCAGTGAGTATTTAGCAAGGTGCTGTGCAAAGTTTAGGATTGAACATGAACTGGAGAGTGTGTGTTTGTGGGGATGAAGGCACATTGTGTGCCTGCTAAACGTGCTTCTTAAGTTTTTGCACAGCATCGCAGCTCTGTGGAGATGAACAGTGTAACATTAGCAGCATTAGCTTAACAGTGTAGTCTTGTATTCACTGCAGTCTCTGAGAGTCTGTACATAGAAGCAGTGATCTCATACCCTCGTACAACTGAAGTTGCATCTCTCTCGGTTCATATATGAGCGTATTGTTCAATTCTTCCATGTCTGTATCTCCAGCCCTCCTCTTCTTCTTTTTCTCTCCCCCTCTGCCTCGTTTCTCCTTTTGTCTGCCTCCCTCTGGTCTCGACGTTCTCCTTCATCCCTCCTCCCCACAGTCTGACTCCAGCAGGAGACGGACTGAATTATTCATGTGGGGAAATATATATCCATGTTTGAAGCAACTCCTGGTGTTTAATAATTCATATTTAACCGTTTCAGCATAGCAGCACACAGAGTAGATTAAAAAACCTTTGGTTTTTGTAATGTTTGATCTTTTTCATCGCGTGTTCTGTATGACTGAGCATTAAACTCTATAAATTACAAAATGTGCCACAGTGGCTGGATCTGTAAAATATTAAAATAATATTCACTGCTTCTCTCTGTATACTCTTTATTAATTCAATCTAATATAAAGGCCACTTTTTCAGGTCTGTTATGGCGCGATAACTAGTTAAATCCTGCATCGTTTCGTTTCTCTTGCTCTGCTGTTTCGACAGCTCCCTGTCATTTAGTTGGTTCGTTTCTAATTTTGTTTCACTGAGACTAATTTGTGCTGTGTCACTGCAGGTTTTCAAGCTTTAAGTTAAAGATCAAAAATGATCTTTTGTTGCGTTTCTGTTTGCTGCAATTGTCTGTCGAGGTATTTTAGGACACTGAGCTGACTTTGTGTCTTCTTCTGAATCCATAATAAAGCAGATGAAACAGGACAGTGGTGCTTTGGGACGACTCATGTCTTTTGAAATTCTTAACAAGGCTAAATTTATGCAGTTGAACACGTTTGTGTTTGTGAGCCCGGCCGCGTGGGCATCTTTTGGATCTGATTATGTGCGCGTGTTGTCGTGTTCGTGCTTCGTGGGTGTGTTTGTTTATTTGTGCAGACGTTCTCGCTGTTACGGTTTTGGTGCAGGATCTCCGAAGGGACGTTCTGCTTTGATGTGTGGGTGTAGTGATGCTGAGTTGGTTTTATTCAGACAGTCGGCGTCCTGTGTACACACACACACACACACACACACACACACACACACACACACACACACACACACACACACAGATAATCTTCGTGTTGTCTTACTTGTGAGAATTTTTCCCTTTTCTTAGATGATTCATGGAAACTGATGCTAGTATGTGTGTCTAATTTATCACACTGCCTGTGGGAATCGATGTGTGTGTGCTCACAGGTCCTAAATTAGTGGCTGTAGTTAACAATATTTTTTATCAGTTAATCTGCTGCTTATTTACTTGATTAATTTAGAATCTATTTGTCTATAAAATATGTTTAAGCAGCAATAAAACATCACATTTGAGAAGCTAGAAGCATCTAATATTTTCAAAAAAAAATTTAGATTATCAAATATTTCAAACAGGCACTAAAATATCAGACGATAAGATAAGATTCCCATTTTGCTTGATTTGTGTAGCTGTTGGTTTCAGCTAGCAGCCACATGGCCATAATGTTGTTCGCCGTTTTCTCTGGTCCACAGGATGGTTTCACTCCTCTGGCGGTGGCGTTGCAGCAGGGCCATGACCAGGTCGTTTCCCTCCTTCTGGAAAATGACACCAAAGGGAAGGTCCGCCTTCCAGCGCTGCACATTGCCGCACGGAAAGATGACACCAAGGCTGCCGCCCTCCTCCTCCAGAGTGACCACAATGCTGATGTGGAGTCCAAGGTAAGCTCTGTGTATGATGGGCAGGACTACAGTCTGTCTATTCCAAGCCACGTGATGTTTGTGATACTGTACATGGGCACGACTTGTGTTTATTCCTTTTACTTAACTGGCATCTCCATTAATTTGCAGATGTGTGCTCCAGATATGAGGAAATAATAGATGAGATGAAACATGTTGGACCAACTTAGTGAAAGATAAAACCAAATGTTCGCACACACAAAGTATCATGATTAGTATTGATAAAGCATTTTAGTCCCTGCATTTGTTTTTTAAAGGACAAAGAATTAATATTTTTCCCTATAAGTCTGTTTATGTCAAAGTCCGAGGGTACGAAACGTTGTTCTCTTTGCATTTGTTTGCTGAACATAGAACAAACATTAGACTATAAGGGAGAGTCTTGGCCAATCATCCTGTTGTTTGCACCCCCTGTGTGGTTGCTCTTTACTTTACATTATGTCCAGCATCATCACATACCCATCCAACAGCTTGGTGTTGGTGTTGTTGTAGTTGTTGTGGTGCACTAACCACCCCATTCTCTCCTCCTCCTCCTCCTCTTCCACCTCCTCCCTCTATTCGTTCCTTTTTCTTACCCTACCTCTCCCCTTTTCCCTCTTCCCTTCTAGATGATGGTGAATAGAACAACAGAGGTACTTCTGTTCTCTCCTCTCCTCTCCTCTCCTCTCCTCTCCTCTCCTCTCCTCTCCTCTCCTCTCCTCTCCTTCTTTCCTCTCCTCCTCTCCTCTCCTCGTCACTCATGGTAACCATTGCAAAGCCTTCTGTCTGCTGGCATGATCACTAAATGCTGGCATGAATGCTTTTGCTGCTGCTGACAGCACCTCACCTATGTGGCTGTTGTTAAGCCTGCATCGCATTTTGACTTTGTGTGTACCTGGTGGCGTCCTTCTTTAGGACGGGAGTGAAACAAATAACTATTGATCATTAGGTGTACCTAAGAATACAGGTCAGACACAGTAGGAGCCCACTGTGATGGCTCCTACCATGATGAATTTTACACACTAATACAACCAACATACTTCGATTAGTACAACAGCAGAATTTTGTTATACTCGCCACCTCTGTGGTCTGAGGCACTTGTTTATGTCATATCTCAGAAATTCCTATAGAGATTCTTTGGACTCAGTGGTGAACTGATTAGATTTTGGTGCTCTAAGGTCAACGCTCAAGGTCACTGTTACATCTTTGCTTAGATTAATGCCTGAACCTGTAAAGAGATGAACATGCATGTAACTGTAACTTGTCTTGTTGACGGAGGAATACAGCCACAATAAGGTATAGCATGGCGACGCAGGGAGATCACCTCAACTGCATCCAGTTATCACCTTTTAATCCCAATTTTCCAGTTTTTCTTTTCCCAATTAAAATTAAGTTGCAGACCTTTTCACTTCCAGGGGATTTTTCACTTCAAAAGCCAAAATCAGGATAAAAAAAGAATAAAATCAATATCAGTCTGTGTAAGAAGGCACAGAACACCTGGTTAGCATAGTTTAGCATAAAGTCTGGAAACGGAGTGAAACCGCTAATTAAGATGTGATAGTGGCTTCAGAATTCAGCTACAATCACTAGAAAACTCACTAATAATTATGTTTTATTACAGTTATATCTGTAAAAAAACAAGTTCTTAGGGGCTGTTGGTGTTTCTGGGTCTTGATGAGTCGAACCATGACCATTTCTAAACAATCTGTGTATTTTTGGGTGTTAGAAAGTGATTTGGGCTCCTAACCTCTGCCCCTATCTATTCTTTATTTATCCCTTTCTCTGCATCATGCATCGATTTTATAACCAGCTCCCATGCAAACTCCAGGTCGCGGAGCATTTTATTCAAAGCAGAAACTCATTGCAGAACATTTGTGATCTGACATTTATCAGGAAGAAGTAGTAGTTACCTTTGCTACTCTGCCTTAGTGAATTTTGCCGTGCATGTGATCAGAGATCCAGATGCTGAAGCTCTCATCCACCTGTAGTGATCATAACAGCTTGAGTTGAGCTTTAGCATGTTAATTGATTTTAATCTACTGCATTTTAACACACATGGCTGATAATGCTAATTGCTAATGTTGTCATTTTGCCCAGAAAATTGTTTGACCAGCTTTCAATAGAGCCGCTGTTTGATTTTTATTATTGATTTGTTATAACATATATTATAAATAGCATGTTAGCATGGCATGTTTAAAATATAAAGTTAGAACTTCTGTTGCAAATTAAGACTTGCCTTTCGAAGATTGTGCGACCTAATTAATGATTTATGTTTTAATGTGTGAATACTTTTATCCAGCCAAATTTAAGTAAATTAAGTTAATTAAAGTGAATTAGTCCCAGGTTCATTTGAGACTTTAATATGAGCTAGACTGTCCCACTGAATCTATATTGACTTTAAAGATGCAGATGCATGTTCACCTGTGTTATAAATGTTTTTCCTGTCAGATGGGAGCCTATCACAGAAGAGTGACTATCTGTGAGGTTTTCATTTGACGGGAACTGTATGTGTTTGCTTTTCTTAACAATAGGCCAAGCTGAGGTGCACCTGCCCTCATCACTGCACTAGAAATGTAGAAATATTCAGTGGCCACTTTATTAGGTACACCTGCTGTAGAAAATCTTAGTCACACATTTCAGTATAATGCAGTCCACTATAAACGCGAGAAACCTTAAAAAAACGTATTGTTGAAATACTTTGAACAACCGTTTTAGAAAAACACTAGAAGATGAGACAGGGCTGTTGTACTGGATTGCATTAGATGCATTAGATTGCAGCAGTGTTCCTAATAAACTGACCAGGTGATATATCCATAGCATATTATTCTTAAAGTGAAACCTTGCACACCTTTTGCTTGGTCAGCTGTGCATGGCGATTGCTCAGCCCCTGTCTTCTGTGCTCTGCTTTTGGCCACTTGCTGCTGTATGTAATGTCCCTTCATTCTTTGCTCATGGCTCATTACGAGACAGACTTTGCTTCTTCTCCTCTCTTTGATTGATTCTGTTCGGCTCTCTCTGTCTATGTGTCTCTCACTCCTCTCAGAGCGGTTTCACCCCTCTCCACATTGCGGCTCATTACGGCAACATCAACGTAGCAACACTCCTGCTTAACAGAGGGGCAGCTGTGGACTTCAAGGCAAGGGTAGGTAGAAAGTAAGCGCTCACTCAAAAGGCTGATATTAGAAGGTGGGATGCAGGAATTTGAGCTTGTGCATGTGCGTCAGTAGAGAGAGTGTGGAGCAGTCCAATGCTGGCATGTGTAATTGTACAGCTGTGCTTGTCACTCTGCTGCAGGACACAGCATGTGTTCTGTGTGCTGTTTGATCGTACAGACACCGAGGTAGTCAGAACATTTTTACATAACATATAATCAGTAATATCTGTTAATAATACCTCAAAAAAGTCAAATACTCCTGTTGTAGCAACAATCAGATGAAAAAAACACAGATTGCATTCACACAGATGATTCAGTGGTTAATAGATTATTCTGGGTGTAGCATCCTATTAAATGTCCTGCGGTAAATGCAAAGAAACCAGAAAGTAATGTAAGCCAGCCTGCTGAGAGGAAGATTCAATCTGAGAAATGGGTAGTAGAGCAGTTTTCTAACTTCAACCTCTCTTGGTGGCTCTTAATTCTGCTTCTCTTTTCCCTGCAGAATGACATAACACCACTGCACGTAGCATCCAAACGTGGGAACAGTAACATGGTGCGACTGCTGCTGGAGAGAGGAGCAAAGATAGATGCACGGACAAAGGTTTGCACACACAAAGCTGTATTATGTAATGGTTACTCCATCAGTTTAGTACCGTGTTTTCATAAAGTTTGGCCCTTGTAAAAGAAAATCTGATCTCTAAACTTTAATTTCCTGTTTTGTTTTTCCAGGATGGTCTCACTCCGCTTCACTGCGGAGCCAGAAGTGGTCATGAGCAGGTGGTGGAGATGCTGCTGGACAGAGGAGCTCCAATACTGTCAAAGACAAAGGTAAACCTTCAACCTCCTCTTTATGTTTTTCCCCTCCTTGTACTTTTACCCTACTAATATGCTGTATTTCCTGTTTTCCCTTCAGAACGGTTTGTCTCCCCTTCACATGGCGACGCAGGGAGATCACCTCAACTGCGTCCAGCTACTGCTGCACCACGAGGTGCCCGTGGATGATGTGACCAACGATTACCTGACGGCGCTGCACGTGGCCGCACACTGTGGGCATTACAAGGTGGCCAAGGTCATTGTGGACAAGAAAGCAAACCCCAACGCCAAGGCACTGGTGAGGATAGAGAGGAGGACAGCAAACAGTATATCACAAGCAACAAAATTCTCGCTTCTTTCTTTACTAATTACCTCAACGTGTTGTTTATTTACAACATTGTCAGAAATGATTGAAGGAGAAACAACACGGCACAGGAGAGAGAACATGATAAATGTCAATGAAGGAAACAGCAAAGACTTTATGACCCTGCCAGTGTCTTAGTGGTGTGAGACAACCATCTCAGTTCTGTAATGGGAGAAGTCTGGGTGTGGTTAGAGCACTGGGACTTTATAGTCCAAGAGAATGAGAAGGAAAAAAAGGAGTTGGAAAGGAAAATGAAGTCATAGGACTGAGCCAGAAACCTCAAAGTCAGGAGAGTAAGAGAGGGAGGGAGGTGAGTTGTAAAGAAACATATCTATTTCAGTTCGACTTTCTTTCTCTTTTTTACAGCTTAAGTCAATTATTTCAACATATGCTTGTCTGGTTTGCTTGAAGAGGGTCTGAGAGAAAAAATGACAGACAGAGGGGGAAATGGAAAGAAGGTGCCACTTTGTATTGTACTGTATTTTCCATTCAGCGTTCCAGCTTTGTCAACCGCCTGCAAGACCCACAAAGTCACACACAAAGACCTGTTGGACTATTTTTATACTTTTAAATTGATTCATTTTTGTTTTCCGTGTCTTAGAATGGTTTCACTCCCCTGCACATTGCCTGTAAGAAGAACAGAGTCAAGGTGATGGAGCTACTTCTGAAGCATGGAGCGTCTATACAGGCAGTTACTGAGGTATGTGCGTTGAGTATGTGTTGTAGGTCACGGAAACACTAAGTCATCCGTGTGTCTTGTATGTTTTTTATATATAAATTATATATATTTAATCATTTTTTACATGATTTATGGAGCTTTGTGTAGCTCATTGCTTTTCTGGCCCCAAATGTTGTGTCTTCAACATAAAACACTCTAAAACCTGCTGTACATCACTTTCTCTGCACCAAAGATAATAGCTGGCAACTATTTTGGAGAATTTAGCAGCTGAAAAAACAGATATTCCCATAAGATGTTGGCTTTTTAGTTTTTTAACTTTATTATTTTACTTGCAGCTAAATGTGTAAGATCATTGAGAGAACATGTATAATATAGTATGTTAAAAAAACATTTCACATTTTTGAACTTTCACTTTTAAAAACTACGAATCATAATGCAGCAGTGTTAGGTAAATGTTAATCATACAGGTGTAATATGTGTTGGATAGTTTTTGTATATGTGTCTGTATGAAATAAAGATTGCTGTTCAAGCTATGATGTCTTCTTCTCATCACTTGTGTCTTCCTTCTGCTCTGGTCTTCAGTCTGGTCTGACTCCGATCCACGTCGCAGCGTTTATGGGACATGAAAACATTGTGCACCAGCTGATCAACCACGGGGCTTCACCAAACACAAGCAATGTGGTGAGTTCAGGAAGTCCCTTAGTTTGGTTTCTTCTTCTTTCTCTCTCGTAGACATCTTGTCCTCCCAAAGCCCTGAGGAAAAGACCATGGCAGCACTTCAGTATGCTGCACGTGGGAAATAAAGGCAGAAATTAGGCAGGTAAACCCACACAGAGGTAGCAGAGTATTTAACAGACCCTCATATGTTGATAAAAACACTAAAAGAAGAGTGAATGCTGGACTTACGTTCATCAGGTGGACACAAACACAGCTCCAACTAATCCTAATATTGTTCCAGAAGTGTTGCATGTGAATCTGTCACTTGTGTAAAAAGGAAACTTCTCAAGCATCTGTGAGTTTTAGGTTTGAGGCTCATGTTCTTCTATAGGAGCTACACACACACTGTTGATGCTGGTTAATCTAAAATCATGTGAAGGGAAAAAGAGAGCCGACAGGGAACAGGGGGGGGGAGTACAAAAGGAAGGGACGTGTGCTGCACAGTCAACTCTTCAACCCCAAGTATTTGGTCGCCCACGCCGTGTCTGTGGCCAGGTTACTGTAGAAACGGAGCATTATGGGACGTCATTATGGTGAAATGGGTGTGGAGAGCGAGGGGGTTTCTCTCTCTCTCTTCTCCGGATTTGGAGAATGAGTCCAACTTGGACATAACTTTTAATCCCTTTTTATTGTGTGTGTGTGTTCCAGAGGGGGGAGACGGCGCTCCACATGGCAGCGAGGGCAGGACAGTCAAATGTGGTCCGATATCTGGTCCAGAACGGAGCTCGAGTTGATGCCAAGGCCAAGGTAGAACATGTGGAACGTTAGAATTCAGACAAACAGAGAAAACAAGTTGAACCCATTCACAGTTGCTGAGTATGAGCTTGCGTGTGTTTGTGTTTATGTAGCTGGGTCTGTGCACGTGTCTAATTACTGGGTAATTACAGTTTAGATCCTCTCTTCTTGTTTCCAAATGCAGGGTTTGTTGTCTTGGTACTCTTGAAATCTGCCTTTCAATCAGTTTTGTTATTTACGGTAGACGTACTGAGGAGTTCCTGATACATTCATATATGCTGTTATACGTATGTTATTATTTTTAGAGCAGTAAACCAGCAAAGCTTTATGAGGCTGCACACACAGTTTAGTTCCATTTCTGTCACAGCAGTTCAGCTGTTTTCAATTAAAAAGGCCTGAAAAGCAACTTTATAGGATACTGCTTTGTTAGACCCCAACACCAGACAGTTATTGACTAGATGATGAGCAGCTAAAGAGGTGGATATTTCTCTCAGGAGTTGGTCGAGACCAGAAACTGAGCTGATAGAGAATGAATTTTGAATTTACATTCATCGTTTGGACACAAGCATGACTCCAAATGAATCATGAAAATGATAAAGTTGCTCCCTAACTAATAAATTAATGTTTCCGGTGCCAGGACGACCAGACTCCACTTCATATCTCGGGCCGTCTTGGAAAGATAGATATTGTCCAGCAGCTGTTGGCCAGTGGAGCTAACCCAGATGCAGTGACCAGCACTGGATACACACCTTTACACCTGGCTGCCAGGGAGGGACACAGGGATGTGTCTGCAGCACTGCTGGACCAAGGAGCCAGTCTGGGCATTACTACCAAGGTGAATATCAAACACACAAGAAAAAGTATGTGATGTGATATGTCAGATATTTTAGTGTGTTATTACTTTAGGAACATTATATTTGTTAATACTCTTGACTTGGATGAAGATTAGATCACATTTTATGATAAATTAACGCAGAAAACCATAAAATACTTTTTCTTGCTACTGATTCTTCTGTGAACAGATTATTGTACGTCAAACACAGTATACAGGCTGTTTACTGATACATATCTGTAGGTACACAGTATATTTCATCACCCAGAGGTGGGTAAATGCCAAACAAGTGTGTATACACACCACTCTGCTCATATATTCCTCTACACTTACTAAAATACATGCTATACTGTACGCCTGTAAATGTAGATCATAAACACATAGCTTGTCTAAATACAGTGCTAAATACAGTAGATCCACAGTTACAGTATAATATTTTATTTGGACATGATTCAAAAGGATTAGGGACCAGTGAAAGAGTTGAGTCACAACTTTTTTAGCTGTTTGTTTTGATTTTTGCACATTAGTTTTTTAATTTCTAATTATTGATTCGGTTTCCTCTTTAAAGGACCTAAAGTCTTGCTTGCTTTTTGTAGCCTGCCTTATACAGTAATATCTGAAAACAAACAAATTAAATAATATATTTAATAATAATTATTGGCCCATTAATGTTTGATATCAGGGTGCAGAGATAAAACCCAGGGGCCTGGATCCAGGCAACCAGTCTGGATTCAGTCAAGTCCCATGACTGTTAGTCATCTCTGTATGCATGTGTGTGTGTGTGTGTGTGTGTGTGTGTGTGTGTGTGTGTGTGTGTGTGTGTGTGTGTGTGCGCGCGTGTGTGTGTGTGTGTGTTTGTGTGTGTGTGTGTGTGTGTGAGAGCATACACACAACAGATGCCTGCAAACACACACAGAGCTCAATCTCTGCCTTGAGCTGATGTTGAACCATGGTCACAGATCTGCATTGCCTCATAGCTAAAGAATTTGATGTAACACACTCACACAACACTCATCCTATTTCCACACCCTGAGTCCTCATTGTGTTTCATCATCTGTAAGCACCAAGTAATCATTTCCTCATGTTTTCAAGACATGCACTGCAACCCTGCAAATGGCTCCACTGGATGTGATTATAATTTGATCTAATATAGTTTTCTGTTGATGTGTGTCTCCCCAGAAGGGCTTCACTCCTTTGCATGTAGCAGCAAAGTATGGGAAGATCGAGGTCGCCAACCTACTGCTGCAGAAAAACGCCCCACCTGATGCTGCAGGGAAGGTAACGGACATTCAATCCCTGGAGTGTGCCTGAGAGAGGGTGATTGTTTAGGACAATAAGAGCGTGTGTGTGAGCTCCCACATTAAGAACACAAGCCTGTATCACAAAGTGAATTATCTGGCTTCACTGAGCCCAGCATTGAGTATGTGTGTCAGGTGACCATGTAAATATAGACCATTAAAAGATAATTCTTTAATGGGTAACAAAAACCATGTTTGTAAAAGTGTCCCTGACTCTAATACGAGTTTCCAGCAGACTGAGTACAATCCAAGAGGTACAGTTCCCCTCTTTGTGTTTTTAGGACACTGTGAGTCAGCTTTTTCTTTACCTAGATAACACACTAATCTCACTTCATGATACAGGCTCCTGAATACAATTAGTCCTCCTGTATACTCTTATGTAACCCACACATGTGCACAGTGTCACCAAAGCTTTTACTCTATTCTTTTTATCACCGCTGTTCACTCTGCACCCTACTGTAGATGGTGTGTCTACTGTATCACCATCTAACAAGGTGTGTGTGTGTATGTGTGTGTGTGTGCGCATTTAGAGTGGACTAACTCCACTGCATGTGGCAGCACACTATGATAACCAGAAGGTGGCGCTGCTCTTGCTCAACCAGGGAGCCTCGCCTCACGCTGCTGCAAAGGTAAGTCAGTAAAAATGTACTGAAGGACATTAAGTTGACCAGAACCTCCATCTCTCTTATTTTGGCTCGGGGTGAACGCAGGCTGACCTATTTTCAGTAGTGGAGTAATTCTATGTGGAATAAATTATTATTTTTCACTGTGAGTGGATGACAAACATAAACTTCTCTGTCTCTCTGTACACAGAACGGTTACACACCGCTTCACATTGCAGCTAAAAAGAACCAGATGGAGATAACCACCACGTTGCTGGAGTATGGTGCCTCCACCAACGCAATAACACGCCAGGGGATCACGCCTCTGCACCTCGCAGCGCAGGAAGGCAACGTGGATATAGTGACACTGCTGCTGGCTCGAGATGCTCCCGTCAACATGGGCAACAAGGTACGAGATTCATGTGTGAGAACCGCCATAGGTGTTCGAATCTGACGGCACACGTGGTACATAACAGTATAACATGAGAATACCGTTTATGGTGTCTCTGCTATAAACTTGTGTTTGATGGCCAAGGCCTTAATTTTACTTCAGAAATGACAGTGTCTTCATCCAAGACCATTATTTTGTAGTTGTTTCAGTTTTTAAACCTGTTATTTAGCTTTAAACAAGCTGTATCGCTCTGTATTCAGCACCATCTCTGTGTGATTAACTCGGTCTCAATCTGTGTCATTAGTCTGGTCTGACTCCACTGCACCTGGCTGCCCAGGAGGATAAAGTCAACGTTGCTGAGGTCTTAGTTAACCAGGGGGCTGTTGTAGACCCTGACACCAAGGTAACGCTACATACAGGAAAATTCACATTTAATCAATAAAGCAGTTAAACTAAGTTATCTAAGAAGCAAATATGACTGTATGATCATTTCTTTGCTGTCATCAGCTGGGATACACTCCTCTCCATGTGGCCTGTCACTATGGCAACATAAAGATGGTCCACTTCCTGCTGAAAAATCAGGCGAAGGTCAACGCTAAGACCAAGGTAAGCATTCAGTGTGGGAGTTATTTCGTTTATGGCTTTATGGAGAGGAAATAAAACAAGATTTGTGTGTGTTGTTGGCTGCAGAAATGTTTTCTAACTCGTTTTGTCTCCTGTGCAGAACGGTTACACACCTCTCCATCAGGCTGCACAGCAGGGACACACACACATCATCAACTTGCTGCTGCATCATGGAGCATCGCCCAACGAACTCACCGCAGTTAGTAGACACACTTATTAGTAGATCATACACTAGACTAGCTTTGATAATTACATTTTTGATGCACATAATAATAATACATGCTAAATTAGTCCCAAAAAGATGTGTTTTGAATTCCTTATACAAATCCATAACTCATCTTCTTACCTTCTACTTTATTTTGTTTCGTTTGAATAGAATGGGAACAGTGCTCTGTCCATCGCCAGGAGACTCGGGTACATCTCTGTAGTCGACACGCTCAAGGTGGTCACAGAAGAAACTCTAGTCACTCAGGTGAGTGTGTATTTTTAAACTGTGTACTTTAATATAAAGCACAAGTACAACTAGCAGAGTGTAATGTGTGTCTTCACATCTATTACTGCAGATTTAGTTTTTATTAAATATCCTCCAAAACACAGCTGACTAGAAAATGCCCCGATGCACTTGATGCAAATTATCAAATAGTAGATGATTATATTAACAACATACTTTTATTAGTATTTATCATATCACATTTTAGTGACCTGCTTAAGTTTTAATTTGCTTTTGATACCAACTCAAAAATGCCACTAGAGAAGGAAGGCATGGCACAACTAAAAGGCTTTTATTGTGAAAACATCTGCAGGAAGTGTTAAATTAACCATATGTTAACCTTTATGTGTTTGTGCCGATGATTATGTGAATAACGACTTTAAGTTAACACTTTTTGCTCACAGTTGACTATTTTGAAAATCTGGATTGGAGGTGTAAGTGGCGACACAAACAGTAAAAACCTAATTTAGAGTCTCTGTTGAACAGACTGTGACTGAGAAGCACAAGATGAACGTTCCAGAGACCATGAACGAGGTGCTGGACATGTCGGATGATGAAGGTAAGGATTCACATGGACACATGTTAATATATAAATCTGTATTCATTTAAGTCCATTATGACAATATAAACCCACATTTGGATTTTCAACTTGGATAGGATGAGGTTGAGGAGCATTTTTAATGGAAACAACTATTTCTGCTGAGTAATTGAAGTAAAAAACATCACTTTTCTTTTCTTCCATCATTATTTAATCTTATTTCACCATTTGACATTTAAATTTCGATCACAATGGTAATTTAAGCCAATATTTCCAAAGCCAAATATTCAGCCAGTTTACATCAATCACTTTAATTTCTACTTCCTTTGCTCATGATTATGGTATAAATGTGATTTTTCCATAGCTTTTGGTTCTTTTTTCTCTAACCCTCTCCTCCATCCCAATCACACAGTCCATAAAGCCAATGTCCCCGAAATGATCACGGAGGACTATTTATCTGATGTGGACGAAGGTATTTTTCATCTTACTTCATGTCATTTATTCTTTGAATCCTTTTAAACTTCCTCAGTAACTCTTTCTGCACGTCAGTCCTTCGTTCTTAATCCCAACTCTATTTTAGTGATGTTTGTGTACGTATATAACTAAAAGTTGTACGTTACTGTGGGAGCTTTTAAAATCTCTTCTCTTCTTCACGTTGTCTGATTTCTTTTTTCCTTCTTCTTTCACTCTTGTACTGTGCATGTGTTTTACACAAGACTGTACTTGAGTACTTTCAGCTGCTTTTCCCTGTCGACTCTCTCATGCTGTCTTGTAAAGCCTTAAGTAGTTTCATGCATCGAAATGCGGAGAATATGCCTTTCTCTTTCTCCCGGTTGCCATGCCAACCGTCTGCATATGGCGTTGTGGAGTGTGTAACAGATTTCTTTTCACGCCGTGGCGTAAACGGCACACACACACACACACACACACACACACTTGATGCTTTGTCCTCAGAGGCTTGTTCATGACGCTTTCTTTGTAGTTTCACACATTCGGGCCAAAGCAAACATGGTATCAGCTGCTGGAGTGTGTGTGTGAGAGTGTGTGTTTACTTTGTGTATGTCTTTGCTCCTGGTCTCTGTGGCTGTGAGCGACTGAACTTGAACTCCTCACTGCTTTTCCCTAATGAGATGCAGACTTGAGAAACACTAGGAATCAGAGGTTTCTTTCATTTTCTCATTCTGCCTTCTGGTGTTTTCGATGAAGAATAGTCGACTTTCATTCTTTAGTTGTCACATGTCGGTTGCTTCCTGAATGGTTCCTGGTGCTGAACATCAGCAGCAGTAGAAGCTGAAACAGTTCCCACAGTGATCACAGATATCAGGGGATTACCAGCAGTGCCACCGACACCTTCAGCTGCTCTCATCTATATTTAGCACAGTACTGTACATATACGAGCCTTTTTCCAAACAAGTTGGCACGCAGTGTAAATAAAAACAGAAGGCAATGATTTGAGGCCTATATGTGATTGAAAATGGTACAAAGACATGGTACAGTCGGTGCGGTATTTTTTGCTTTATAATGTGCCAAAGATTTTTCATAGAGTCTGAATCTGGACTCCAGTTTAGCACCTTTCCTCTTTTACTCCGGGTCTATGCTATAGAATGTGTTTTGAAATAATTAGGGCCTTGCCTGAAAAAGACAATCTGCATGACAGCACATACTGTATATTGATGAGCATTAATGGAGCCTACATGTCATGTGCACCAATGCACGCTTGTTCCTTCATGGGTGCTGGCTTTTGAGCATCCATGATTTTCTAAAACGATCTCAATCTCTTGTCGTTTGTGTTAGATGTTATTCTTTAAATCGTAGAGTTTTAACTCGGCGCTGTAGAAGTAGGGTTGAAGCTGTGTTTTCCACTACAGAATGGCATCAGTATTTAATGCAGTGTCGCACAAGGGCTCGAGGTCATGACCATCCAATACTGTTTTTTGTTACAGAGACTTCTCTGGAGTCCTTCACAGAGTGGTGAACCTCACGCCATCCTTACTTCTTCCAAACTCAGCCCACTGGGGGCTCTTTTTACACCCAATATAAAAGTCTGCTTATTTATACATAGGGTGGAGACTCAGAAATATTAAATATAGAGGTGTTTTTTGTTTTGTTTAAACAGAGATGGATGTTGGAAATATCTGCATCAGCTATTCCTGTAAGTCCACAACCTGATGTTTCCACTGTAACTAACTCCAATAACCAGTTTGAAGTGATGCAGCTGAACTAAAACGTGTGTAAGCTAGAGATTTTGTTGCTAGTTTATAAGCATGCGTTTGTGTGGGAGTTGTTGTTTTGTTCAACTTAACTGATCTAAAAATATATGAAGTGTAACTTTAGGAACACATATACACACGGCTGCACACAAGCTCTCATATTACACACACAGAGTGAATCTGAATAAATCAGGACGGCCCACAAACCCTGTGAGGTCTTTTGTAAACAGTTGTGGGCTCCACAAAGAATATTTCCAAAGTTTTTAAACCGGTCAGCATCAACAGAATTTGAGTTATGATCCAACTTCGAATTATTTATAAATCAATAACATATGAAGTGTTATAACAGTGCACAGTAAAAGTTCTGCTCAGTGGGAATTTGTCTGGTATATAATACCATGGAATATATAATGAAATATATAACATTTAACTGATGGTCAGATTCAGCACTGCTAAAGAACTCTGGACTTAACACATGAAAGTCTGTATAGTGTCTTTGGAAGAACTACTAAATCTATGGGGAAAAAGTTGGATAAAGCCGTCCACTGCCACTTGAGTCAGCTTCACTTCAGTTGAAGATTACAAGTCTGAAAATTAAGTAAATCAGTGGGTGTGGGCTTTAGCAGACCTCTGTAGTCTGCTCCTCATCTCTGCTTGAGGCTAGCGTGTCAAGGCTTCAGCTGCTACTAACATAACACATTTGAATCTCAGAGAAACAAGTTTGAAAAATAAAGTGGAACGACTTATTAAAAAGTTATAAGGGGAGGGGGAGCTGATATGTTTGATGGTTTGAATATGTGCACTAATTTGAAGTTGTGATAGAGAACAGTATGTTTTAAAATGCTCGTGTGACCCAGTGCATTCTGCATCATCTGTGTCCTGATTGTTTGGTTTAAATATGTGGATTAAAGCTGCATGGTGAGATTTTGTACCTACAGTTTTGACAGTGACTGCTGCTTCCTAAAGCTCTGAATCGGTGTCCCACATTTCTCTGCACGTTAATATCACCTGTCTGCACAGTGGACCGTCTCTTTACTCTGACACCTGTGAAGCCTTCCTGTTAGACGCTTTGTCTTATAAAGAATATTTGACACTAGTAAAGACACAAGGAAGTAGCTGAAGGTGTTAGTTGAAAATATGAAGATGGAGGAGGGAAGGTGGAAAGGTATGTGTGAGCACAATGACAGCAAGGAATTTATACTGTTTAGCTCATGCAGACAGACTGGTAGAACAAGACGGGACAAAAGAGAAAGCGAAAAAATGACAGACACATAAGACAATAAAAAACAAACTACAGAGAGCAAAGTTATAAAGATCTGTGCTGCATAGGAAGACTTTAGATGTTAGACAACTTAGTTTGAGTCACACACCCACTTACTATTTCTGTCCTGCTGTGAGATCTAGGTATCTGCTCTGAAACTCACACACACACACACACGCACACACACTGGATTATCCTAGAGCAGGGTGGGTAGGCGGGAGAAAGCTGATCTGTTTGTGTGAGCGCTGGGCTGTGAAAAGAGAGATAGCGTAGTGTGTGCAAGAGGGAGCAGGAGAGGTTACAGTTCGCAGTGAAGTTAGTTCAGGTCGAAATCCTGCAAACTGGACGACGGGCTGAATGAAGTGCTTTAAGGCAGGAGGTAGGTTTCAACTCCCTCAGGAGGGGTTTGCACTTGTTGAAGCCGGAACGAGAGGCGATCCCGGAGGATAGACTGGAATGTGGCCAGATGGGGTCTGTAAAGTGTGTTAGTGTGAGAGAGAGAAAGTTTAGGGGGAGGGGTGCTGTAGCAGCAGGAGATGAGGGGACAGGAGGGGTGGTGGTGGTGGTGGTGGTGGTGGTGGGGTCTCCGGTGCTTTGTAGTAGCTTGTAGGAATGCCTTCCTTTTCTTTCCTGCTGCTCTGTCCCTTTTAAACTCCCGCTCTCCTCCCCTCTCCCCGGTTCAGCAGTAGGCTAGAAGCCACAGTACGTCTGCAGAGGAATAACATGCTGCTGACTGTTGTCTTACATCGCCTGTAACGTATGTTCCAGCTCTTTAAACACATGTTTTATAGCTTCAGCGAGATGTATGCTGTGATCATGATGTGGTTCATTTCTCTAAGCTGCACTTTACATGACTCTGTGGTGACTGAAACTTGCTCATAACGATATAATCTTAACTTTATTTGAATTAAAAGCTGTTAAACGGATGTTACTGCTGCTACTTTTAAACCAACCTGACAGCAGGAGACAAAAAGCTTTTAGTGACAGCAAGACTTTGTATTTGTTGGACCACAGCTGAGCTGGAAAACAGCCTCTGGGCAGAAGCTGCATTGACCTGCTAGTGTAAAAGAGCTGTGAATGGACAAACAAAGCACCAAAAAACACTAGAGAGCAGCCAAAATGTTGAGCAGCTGGACAGGACTTATCATTCATTCATTCTGTTGAAATGTTTTCCAGCCAGCCGTTCAATCAAGAGGAACTTGTGTTTTCTTTCTGTAACGTTTCTTGGGCCCTTTGCTCTTTTTTTTTTTTAACCACCAGGTGACGACGCAATGACGGGGGACACGGACAAATATCTGGCCCCCCAGGACCTGCGAGAGCTCGGGGATGACTCGCTCCCTCAGGAGGGCTACATGGGCTTCAGCGTCGGTGCACGGTCACAGAGGTAAATCACAACCCATCCGTAACCTCTGTTTAAACTGTTGAAGTATAATAGATATAATATATTAGAATAGATGAGATGTACGAAGGCTTCATCACATCATCATCATTCAAATGGCTCACATTAGTTTAGTAAATGTGTGCACGTTGTTGAACTTTCACTTGAAGATTTTTGCAACAGCAAACTGTCATGACAGTAGTGACCTCCGAGGGAGGCTATTGGAGATTGCCACACAGATTTTCCCCTCACCACTGGGAGGTCATAGTTCGCTCTCTGCGTCTGTTGAACTGAAAATATTGACACTTGTGCAACATGCCGACGAGGGAGGGGGTTATTGAATATCTGAGGAGTGACACACATGGACACTGAGCCACAGGAAATTAGAAACATGTTCGATTGCGCAGCCTCGAGCTGTGAGTTAGATCAACACACGCTGTTCGAGTGAGACGGGAAGTGTGTGAGAGACCTACTCACGCTTAGTTTAACAAATTGGTCCTTTGTAGGGATGTGTTCAAATTGCTTCCAGTTCGATCAGTTTGCAAACCCAGTAGAGTTGTGAGATGGGAGGAACTTTAGCAGTCTGATTTTAAAGGCTTTCCTCTCTTGATATTGTCAACATAGAAACAATCCTGCATGATTTATTTATTGTATGGATTTGTGTTTTGTCCAGTGTTAGTTTATTCTTGAAAAATCATTAATACCCATGAGCCTCAGCTGCTGTTCCTATGGTAAAGAAGCCAGAATGAGAGCTCATGTATGCTGAGTTTTAAGCTCTCTGAATAATGCTTAAACCAGCACTAACTAGGATTTAAGTCTAATATTGATTATGTCACTATGTGTAAGATACAAACTCTTGATCATAGGGACATACAGTATACACCACTCTAAACGCGCCAGTGTTAGCAAAAGGCTAACATTAGGAATAAAATAAGAATAAACCACACAACATTATGAGAGGGAGGAGCAAGCTATGACATAAAGTTTAAAATATAAAAGCAAAGTTAATTAAAACATGGTAACTCACAATAACATTACATATATATGACCAGGGGGGAAAAGCTGTTTACACCAGGAAACAAGTCTGTGATAAATCATTAAAATAATATAAAATACATTATATTGATTTAGATTTAAGTTTATAGATTGAACGAATGCTGCCAGTTTCAGTTAGACAGCGAGAAGCGACGATGCCACGCAGGGCGACAGGCGGTTGGTGAGTCGGTCAGGTGGCATCATTCAATCAATCTGCGTCTCTGCTCTGGCTTTTCTCCTCTCTGCATCTCTGGGTCCACTCCTCTGTTTGTTTGTTCACGATCTTTTATTCTCTCCTCATGTCCGTTCCTAATGTTAGTCCCAGAGTCAGGTAAGGCTGAAGGCATGAAGAGGCCCCCCTACACCTTCCCCATCACCTTCCTGCCCTACACATCCCACACCTTCACCCCTCCCTATGCCCTCAAACCCCAGTTGCTATCAATATCGCGACTTTGTGGTCCAGTGTAACACACATTAACCCATTAGACCACTAACATAATGATGTTGACTAGCTTTTATGTTTCTAACGCTGTATGTTAACAGTAGGTGCAGTGCTGTGTAGTGTGGTTCACTTCTGTGATCTTTGTCCAGTTTGGGGGAAAAACAGCTCAGCTGGTTGGTGTTTGTTGAGAATAGTCTGTTGTGTTTGCTTTTGTGTTTGACTGTGGTGACTGTATCACTTGTGCCTAGGTCTTTGTGGGTTTACCACAAAGCTGTAGCTTGCATTATTTTGGTTTCTGTGTTTGGAGCATTGCTTCATCGAGCTTCCAGGGGCCTGAACTGATACATGTGTGGGCAATATGGCTCCTATTGCCTTTATCAGTTTAGCGTCATGCAGGATGAACAGTGCAGAATAATTAAATCACATTGTACTTGTGACAAGCACTCAAGGACAAGGCAGTAAAGGATTTCAAAATGAAAAAATAAGTATGCACATGCATTTTTAGGTACAATACTGAATCGTTTCTTTGCATGGGCTCATATCATATGTATGAGGGTTTTTGCTGTTGCAACTGAGCACAGGCTACATGTTGGTTTACTTATAGAGCACGTAACACTGTTGTAATTGCAGCTGAGATGTTGCACGCAAACATTCATCACACCATTGCTCAGGAATGCTCTTTATTTGCCTCATAAAGTGTCTCTCCAAACCCCATCACAACATACAGTTTGTTCACTGACAAATGCACTGGGACAGAAACATTATCTCTCTCTAACATTGTACAGGTTAATGTGGATGTATTGGCAAAAGATAAGCAGCTAATTCATTTTCATTCCCTGAGGCTGTGTTCACGGACCATCATACAGGAATCTTTTTAAATATCATACTCAGGCTTTTTGGGAATTCACATATGAAGAAACTACACTTTCTGCAGAGTTTCTAGTGTCTTAAGGTGTTTTATTGCCCTAATATCAGTATTAACAGTAGAAGGAATAGAAGATGTTGTGGTGTGGTGGTCACTGGTGGCATACAGTCAGGTTCCTGGAAGCAGCATGCATTTAATGTGTTTATGTTTGTTTTTTCTGTTCACTTTCATACCCCCCCTCACACCCACTCCCTCCCGACTCCACCTCCTCCTCCTCACCTCCCCTCTCCATCATTGTGACTGTTGTCTTGGTAATCCGTGACTTCTACGGCAACCACACCAAGCCTGCGTTCCTTCAGTTCTGATAGGTCCAACACGCTCAACCGGAGCTCGTTCACGCGGGACAGCATGATGATAGAGGAGATTCTGGCACCAAATAAAGAAATGGTACGTACAGTGAAAGGACCTATTTAAGGTGCTCTGTGTCTCTGTGCATCTGTGTTTTACTCTCGCATCGTAATTGACAGGTCACAACATCACAAACGGTAAAGTTCTGTGTCCACATGTGCCAAGCTGTCATCAAAAGCTACAAGCTATTCACCAATCCTCTTACACCTGAGTTGTTGGTGACACAAGGACAACCAATCCCGTTACATTTTACTGAAAGAGGAAATGAGATTAGTGGTTAGTGATGCTGCATAAGAAGGGATTAGTGTAATGGCCCAGTTACTTTAAGGATTCAACAAACTGGCATCAGCAGGAAATTAGAAGAATATATAGTGTGAGCTAAAAGGTCTTGGGCAGTATCATTCAAACAAAGCAAACTAGAATTACACATTAAATTACACACTAACACTAGAGCATCCAATTATTATCATTATCAATTTGCTCTGATCATCATTATCTGCTCTGATATAGACAATAGGGATAATAAGATTTTTTTTATTTAATTTTTTTCTATTTGACAGCAAAACGACAGCTTACATAGTTTGGACATAATGCTGTGATCAGTGTATGATTTGTGCATCTAACAGCTGCTAAGTAACAGCTTGTCTCCTCTCATGCTGCTCCAGATGCTCTGTAAGGAAAAGTCTTTCATAGTAGAGCAACACAATAAGGTAGATGTTCGGTTCTGTCTGTGCATGTTAAGAATACTGTTTAGAATTTCTTATTATTTGCTATATATAATTTTCTTTTCAGTTCAGTTCTGCTCATCTGTAACCATGGACAGTAGAGCACGTACTGTCTACTGTATGATCGTCATCTTTGAGTCACGTATGGATTGAGAGTATTTAAACATATTTTTATGTGTTTGGTTTATAATATGTTTTTTTAAGAATTGCCTGCAGATTTTTATATTGTATTTATTTATTGTTTATGTTGATATACTCCTTATGCCATCAAATAGTGTCCCTGAGCCCATCTGGAATGGAAATATTGCATCTTTTTTATTTAATGTATGTGTGAATCTGTAATCTGATTTTCATTTTTGGCCATCTGATGTTGACGACTTTCTTTCCATCCTTAAAGATGGATTTTTAATTAGAGTCGATCGCTCTGTTAATGGTTTGCTGTTTTGATGACATACTGAATGTCAACAACATATTTTGAACAGCTTGGGTCCTAATGAAATCTGATTCACTCCTGCTGTAATGATGTCTGATGTCCTCTCTCTGGGTAGTAATCATTTAATGACTCAGCCATAAATCTTGCAAGTAAAGCCAGCAGTGATGCCCTGATGATGACATAAGTAGCTGTGTTGTCATCTTTAAGCCTTCAATGGCTAATAAGTCAACAAGTCACACAACCAGCTTTAACTTCTCTTAAAGCATGTTCATGACGACATGTTTTTTGTCCAGCAGGAAACTGTAGACCACACCTGTACAGTGTTTTCTCTTTCTTTTATTTAAGTGCATGGTTTCATGAAAAGAAAAACATTATTTGATTTCTTTGCCACCCTCCTCAGAAACATGCACTTATTTACACTTTTGCACTGCAGTGACGTTGTTCCCTCCTTCGCAGCATTTGACGGTGGCTAAAGACATCGACAACGACTCTCTGAGGAGGTACAGCTGGAATGCAGATGCACTGGATAATGTCAACCTAGTCTCCTCACCAATACACTCTGGGTAAGCACATGTGAAAGGCTACCTGGATAAAGGCACATGTACTACGAAATACACATTGTTCATTGTATATTTTCTCTTTCTCACTGTTTTTCCTCCAAAGAAAGCAGCTCCTACTTGCAGAAGTTTCTCTTCACACACTCTCTGAATCTCTAGTTATTTCAAATAAGTTGTTCACTCCCATCCTTTAATTGTACTCTGCAAACGTTTTGGCAGTAAAAGTAAAGTGAGGATACTTTCCAACCTAATGTCGTGAGAACTTCTTCCTCAGTTCTTCTGCGTCAGTGACATCTGTCTCTTCGTCTAATCTCAGACCGACTCCATGATGTTTGCAGAGTCTTTACCATCTGTTGGTAGACGTCATGATCTTTTTGTTGCTGAAGATAGTCCTTTATGCCTGTATTTTTGAGCACACTGTCATGATAGAGACACCTCCCTGGTGGTATTATATGATTGATAAGTATTTAAACAACTATGCAGCTGTGCATAAAATGATGGTACAGTACTGTCTATGTCTACAAACTGCTCAAGATTAGATCTTAAAAGAGATCAATTAAAAAAACACTGATGCAGGGGCAGATCTGCCTGTTACTCACCAAACTGTGGAAATTAATGAGTTTTAATTTAAAGCAACATTTTGACATTTGGGAAAATGTCCTTATTCTGTCAGACGACAAAACTGAGACAATGTTCTTCTGTAAATAAAGAAAAAAGAAGGAACATTCAGAAGATCTGAGCTAACGTCCTTCCTGACATAAGATATCAATCCTCTCATCTACATCATAGTCAGCTGTGCCTCCAAGCAAATAAGTGTCTTTCCCAAACTGTTGAACCACTTCTTCAAAGGACTCCTAATCGTCTTCTCAGTGGTACTTCCAATGAAAAATCTCTGTTATTGACCTGTCGCTCCTGCATTGCTTTGTTGTCCATCCTGCAGTTTTTCCTCTCCGCTCCCGCAGTACGACAGCAGGTGATTAACTGTGATTGGTTGCCCTCTTCATCACCACCACTACTCTGTGTTACTTCCTGTGGCATCACACCCTCCCCTCTCTGTCCACTCATAACATCTGTGTTTGCTCTTCTCACATACAGTGGCGAGAAAAAGTATGTGAACCTTTTAGAACGTCATGGTTTTCTGCATTCATTTGTCATCAAAAGATAATTCTGATCTATCATGTTTTTTGAGAACAACCATAAAAACCCTTTGAATAATGACCTCAAAACAGCTAATTGAAGTCAGGTGTTTGCATAAGTTAAGAAAATTAGTTTGGAGGTGTGGACTGAAGCTACGTCGACTGACACAAACCACTCTAACTCTTTAGGTTTGCTCCCCACAACAATACGCTTATGTGAGCCATGCCTCGCTAAAAGGAGCTTTCAGAGGATCAACGATCAAGAATTGATGATTTACATGAAGCTGGAAAGGGTCACAAAGTGATGTCAAAGACTTTAGAAATTCGCCAGTCTACAGTTAAACAATCTACAAATGGAGGTAAAGAAACAACCCCGACAGGCAGACAAAGATTTGAAGGCATCAGTGGAACAGTGCTAACATCTGTGTTCATAGGTCTACAGTATGTAAAACATTGAACAAGCAAAATCTGCCTTTTGGAGCGGCCAAGTCAGAGCCCAGCTATTCATTCCAAAGGTTCTCTTACTTTTTCAACTATCACTTTGAAGTTTTTATGGTTTTTCTCAATAAAGAAGATCAGATCACATTTTATGACAAATTAATGCAGAAAACCGTCAAATTCTAAAAGTTTCACCTACTTTTTTTTTGCCACTGTACGAACTGTGTTACAAACCTGACGTAAAGTGGTGTGGGGTTTTTTGGCCTGTGTGTTTATTCTTTGTGTTTGGAGTAAATTGTCTTACATATTTTCTTGAGATGCTGCAAGAACTGGCAGAATGTGACTTTGGGGAGATTGGAACGACCTGGTGTTGTGCTTTAGTTACAGCTGGATGTCAGTGATGGTCTAGCAGGACGTTCTCCTCTTTAGATTTAGATCAAATGGTCAAGAGTCAGTCGCCAGTTAAAAACAGTCCTGTGTGAGTTTGAGTGTTTTCTAATCTGTGAGTGGATGTACTACAGTTCATACACTATTTGTGCTACATATAAACTAACATGACCCAAATTGCATGGTGTGAATCTGTGTGTGAGCTTCTTCTTTAAGTTAAGATGAGTTAAACACAGAATTATGCCACCTTTTAATATCGGTAAAACACAGGTGACATTGGAAGCTCCTGTGTTGGCGGTATTGGCTGTGTACGTTATATTAATTGACATAAAACAATTATATATTTGCATTCAGTGTAGTCATTGAGCCATCAGTCCTGTTTAATGTATTATAAAAATCACATCTTTCTACTGGTAACCACCACTTGTTGAAGCACAGTCAGAGCCAACACAGAAAACTCCTTACATTTCAGTTCTTCCTTCCTTCTTTATCTCTTCTCTCTTTTTCTCACACTGTGTGTTTTGAAGATCACAGCATGGAACGCGACCTCACCTCAACTAAAGACCCTCTCTCTCCATCAATGCTGCTGTTAAACTTATAAAACTGTTTATTATTATTAATGATTTTCTCTATCCTTCCCTCTGTGTCTCTGGTTTTCTCTTTTTCCTCCCTTCTTTGGCCTCTCTGCTCGATTGAGAGATGACTTCTCTCTTTCCTCTATCACTTTTTGTTTCTTCTTGTCCTCCTTCCTTTTCCTTCTCCTTCAGGTTCCTGGTCAGCTTCATGGTCGACGCAAGAGGCGGTTCCATGAGAGGAAGTCGTCACAATGGCATGCGCATCATCATCCCACCCAGAAAGTGCACAGCGCCCACCAGGATCACCTGTCGACTGGTCAAGAGGCACAAACTAGCGTCGCCTCCTCCGATGGTGGAAGGAGAAGGCCTGGCTAGCCGGCTGGTTGAGGTTGGTCCAGCAGGAGCGCAGTTCCTTGGGTAAAAATGATTTTTTTTTCTCACTAGTATTAATGTTGCTTAATTGCTTAATTCTGTCCACTGTAGTTCAGTACCTCAACATCTCCCTCCCTGTGCTTTTTGCCATCATCATTTCCGACCATCTGCATTTACATTTGAAAGTGTGAATGTGTGTATGCGCATTATGACGTGTGGTAGCTGCTGCTTGATTTGCAGTTTAAAGGAACAATATGTAGCACTGACGGGGTTTAGGTTGGTATTGTGGTCCAATTTCAATCAACTCACTCCAAGTCTCTGAAAACATATTGTTGAATTTAACAGATAACCTATCAGTCATTTCAAATATAATGAAAGTGTTAGAAAGTTTTTAAAAGAAGTGTACTCCAAGTAGATTCCTTTTTTCTTTGTGAGAAGTTGAACTTAAACTTAGATTTTATAAATGACACTTGTAATTGTTGCTTATTAGTTTTTTTCATCAACTATTTAATTAAGGACTTCAACATTAGAATATCTTTCCATCAATGCTAACCATTCATTAACATTAGATCTTTACTAGTAAGAGATGGTACTAAACAAGCTGTAAGAGCATATAGAAACTCTCACGTGCATGTTTAGCCAAACTGCAACAATGGAACTGTGCAGAACATGTAAATAATACATAAAGGAGGACCCTTTAATGATATATATATATATATATATATATATATATATATATATATATATATATATATATATATATATATATATATATATATATATATATCTTTCACTGGTAAAAAAGGACTAGAAATCAATTTATTACTGATACAAAACTAGAATTCAGTGGTGTGTGCTCTTACTGATTTTACCGGTGTGTCTTTTGTGTATATGTGTGTTTCATTATCTTGTGGACACAGTAAACTACATCTTCCCAGAAAGCTGCCAGCCCTTAATGAAGGCGAGAGCCTGGTTAGTCCAGTGCTACAGCTGGGACCCAGAGGAACTAGATTTGTTGGGTAGGAACCAAACATAGCACCCCCCGTCCTTACCCCTCTGCTCCTCTCCCTCCTGTACCTCCCACCTCCTCCGAGAAAACGACATGACTGAGGCTGATTCATGCTGATGGATATGATTATTTTACCCATCTTCGTTGACTTTAATTTCTTAGGTTACAACATTATTATCATATATGGTCGCCATGTAGTTTTGGGAAGAAATCTAAGAGATTTAACTACTACTACTACTTGTATTTAAAGTTGGTTAGAAGATGGGTCCACCACAGCAATTCATTCTAGCCTTATTTACAGTTCAGGGACAGACTCAGAATATAGTTTTCAGATATTCAAATTCTTCCTAAAACTACACAAACTAGTGTTAAATCCATTGCAGTTGCACCTTCATTTAGAGATCACTGTATTCTTTTGATTTCAGAGGCTTCTGATGTCACTGAAAAAGAAGGTTTTGAATGGCTGTTTGGACTGGACTGCGCTTGTTGGGCATGAGCCTTTTCCTCCTCAAGCCAAGCATCATCCTGCTTCCCATGATCTTACTTTACTTCACCTTTGAGATCAGTTTTATGTCATCCCACAGTATTTTGTGAAGTTGATTTCTAGAGTTTTTTTAGGTTTCACAAAAGACTTTATCATAAAGTATGAATTGTGAGATTGATTCCATCCACTTCTTAATAATATTATACACGAAGCAGTCACTTTGTTAGGTACGCCTGTACAATCTACTGCAATCAATGCAATTGTACCTCTACTGTATAAAGTCCATAAATTTGCCAACCTCTCAATTTAATGTGTAATACTATTGAAAGACAAAACATTATTTCCCTTTACCCCATATTCACCAGAAGGCATTTAGAAATGCCAGCACAGAGTCCTGCTGACTGTTGTCCCAGCCCCAGCGTGTACATAAAAACAGCTGGTGCATATGGGCAGTTTTACTTGTAAACGGATGCTGTGCAGAATGGTGTTCATCCTCACAGCATTCTGGGATGACAGAGTTTTTCCATAGTCACCACTCTGACTAAAGTAGTATGTGTGACCACTGGAAGTTTTTTAATCCCAAACACTAATCAGACATAGGCACTTAAGTTTAATTTAATTAGAAAAAGTGTATAAATACTATAATATAAACAGAAAAAAATGCATCTTTTAACACACAGCTGGAATCGTAAGAAGTGGAATTTCAGCCAGAACCTCTTAGTAGACGGATAATCTACACAGATTGTTGAATCTTCAGTTCCTGGTCAGTCTTTCGTCATTTTAAAAAATCTCCTGGACACATTTCTTTGCCACAAGGACAACATTAAATCATGAAATCTTAATCTTAATCTCATGATTGAAAGATTAGCATATTGGACCCCAGAAGTTGATAATTAATAATAATTTTGTGAGTCCCTTTGCTAAAGGTATAATCAGTGAATATAGTTCCTCTGGTTCCCCTTCACAGTGTGTATTTTATTCTGGTCTATTTCTTTCTCTACTCTGAGGACTCTTAAAACAAAAAGTCTTCAGGCTAGACCTTGTTCATCCTTCTCTCTTATGTTGCATTTATGACTTGTTGACGTAAGGGCTGTGCAGCTTTCTCCTCCAACCCCTTATTCCATTTCATCTGTCTTGTCAAGTCATGCCAGGTGATAACATGCACTCTGAATGTCCCATCGAACTGCAGCACCGCCACAGCTTTCTTTACAAAGCCACACTGTCATCAGCAGAGCACAGCTCATTCATATATGTACAGTATGTTTTTGAGACCAGTGTCATTCAGTGACCTAATTCATATTTCACTATTTTCAGACCCTAACCATATTTCCATAACATGTACCTCTCCAGGCCTGTAATTGTGGAGATTCCCCATTTTGGCTCGATGCGGGGCCAAGAGAGAGAACTGATCCTGCTGCGCAGCGAGAACGGAGAAACCTGGAAAGAGCATCTCTACGACTGTAAGACTGATGATCTCAATCAGCTCCTCAATGGAATGGATGAAGGTAAAGCTCCCATTTTTACTTTTTTGTGCAATAGAATAAAAACTGCTTCACAACATGGTAATAAAATAATATATATTTTCCTCCTCTCTAGAGCTGGATAGTCCTGACGAGCTGGAGAGGAAAAGAATCTGCCGCATAGTCACCAAGGACTTCCCTCAGTACTTTGCTGTGGTGTCTCGTATCAGACAGGAGACCAATCAGATGGGGCCAGAGGGAGGGACTCTGCACAGCCAGTGCGTCCCATTGGTTCAAGCTTCTTTTCCTGAGGGGGCGTTAACAAAAAAGATTAAAGTTGGACTACAGGTGAGTTAAGAGATGTCAGGGCCGATGGGTGCAATGCATCTTTTAGTAAGGAGAACAAAACGGACAGTTTAGTTAAAGTCAGACAGCCAGTTAGTAATTTTAGTGTACCAGTAGTAGAAGGTTGTACTAGCACTAGCATCAGTGTTGGCAGCATTAGGGTTAGCGTCAGCAGCAGTGGTGCTGTCAGGGCTTATTACTAGTTGCAGCATTCAACTCATTTGTAGTGTTTGTAGTAGCTAGTTGTTATATTTGGCTTTAATTTATAGTGGTAATGTTAGCATTTGTAGCTATATTTATTTATTTGTAGTAGCACTGGTATTACTAGCAGTAGTTTTAATCAGAACAGTAGCATTACCATTAGTTCTCATATTAGCATTAACAGTTTCAGTACAATTAATAGTGATAATAAGTCATAGTAATATAGCAGTCATTATCAATATTAGCTTTAGCCTTGGCAGAATTAGGGTTAGCAGTAGTAATTAGTAATAGTAGTTTTAGTGGTAGTTGTATTAGCATTGGAAGTCGTTGTGTCAGCTGTATTTTCATTATAGAAGTAACAATAGGATCAAAGTAGTGACATAGTATTTTTAACAACAGTGTTAGCTTAAATTGCAATAGTAGAAATAGTTGTGAATTTATTATAATTTGTATGTTCACCATGTTGAGCACACATTCCTAATTTATTGTTGTCTTTTCCAGGCTCAGCCTGTTCCCGACGAGACTGTGAAGAAAATCCTTGGTAACCGAGCAACGTTCAGTCCCATCGTTACCGTGGAGCCCAGGAGACGGAAGTTCCACAAGCCCATCACCATGACGATCCCAGTCCCGCCTCTTTCAGGGGAGGGGCTCAGCAATGGCTACAAAGGAGACAGTACTCCCTGTCTCCGCCTTCTCTGTAGCATCACAGGTGTGTGCGTGTGTGTGTGTGTATATTCAGCTTAATTTAATTAAAGTTTCTATTTAATCTTACTTACAATAATGAACATTTATCTTGTTCTGCACATTAGTTTGATGAACAAGCAAAAAGAAAAACGACCTGCTAACGTCAGGGTGCAGTATAGTTTGCTTTTTAGCTGCAGGACAGCAAACAGCACGTAGCTGCAAATGTGACTTTGGTCTGGTTATGAGACTTCAGCTGGGTTAGATAGTGGTGTCGTTCTAATTTATGACTTTCTACCAGGTGGTACGTCCCCAGCACAGTGGGAAGACATCACAGGCACAACTCCTCTCACCTTCGTCAATGACTGTGTCTCCTTCACCACCAATGTTTCTGCCAGGTGAGTGTGTTACACTGTGCTTCTTCTGAAACAGCACGAAAACAAGTGCTTGAGACTGAATCTGTTGTACTTACTGTATCTCTGAATTGTTCATCATCTTATTTGTCTTTTGTGTAGGTTTTGGTTAGCAGACTGCCATCAGATACCAGAGACTGTGGGTCTGGCCACACAGCTGTACAGGGAGCTGATCTGTGTGCCCTACATGGCAAAGTTTGTGGTGTTTGCAAAGATGAACGACCCAGTGGAGTCCAGTCTCAGGTGCTTCTGTATGACGGACGACAAGGTGGACAAGACCTTGGAGCAGCAGGAGAATTTTGAGGAGGTGGCACGGAGCAAAGACATAGAGGTGTGGTTTATGTTCTCAATATCTATTGTTTTCCTGTCAAAATGAAAATTAGGAACTTTACACAATTCAAAAAATAGAAATCAACTAACAATATATTTAGTGTTCCAATTTTGACTTGTCTTTAAACCATTTATTCTACTTAGTCAATTAAGAAGCTAGTTACTAGTTACTTCGCAGATTAGCTTTATCTGATCAAGCGTACCTCACGACACCCAGCCGAGTACCTGTAGAAATAATAATGTTGTATGTTGCTTTTTATTGTTGCTTATCAATGTTGTTCTTACCATGTTGATGTGCTCACTCAGGTTCTGGAGGGCAGGCCCATTTATGTGGATTGTTATGGAAACTTGGTTCCTCTTACTAAAGCTGGTCAGCAGTTAGTTCTTAACTTCTACGCCTTCAAGGAGAACCGCTTGCCGTTCTGTGTCAAGGTACTCCAAAATGCACCCCATCACTGCCATGAAACCTGGAATGTGAAGTTTGAAAAATAATACTACATTTCACACAAATGAAGCAACTAGAATAATTTTGTTTCTGTTGCAGTGTAATGCTAAGTTGTGATTGAGCTCTGTTTGCCTTTATTGGCCTACTGGTACTTAGACTAGCTTTCAACAAAATCAACCCGGTTCACTAAGTATGACCTATTTCCCTTTTCCACATCTGAATAACCTTGTTATTGATTGACTCATTAATCACATCTCTGTTGTAATCAAAGCTTTTGTTTTTCGCTCCATGTTAACTATATCCAACAAAGTAGAGTACCTTTTTTAGAACATGTACAAATAGGGCTGTTTAATTATTCTTTATTCAACAAATGCTCAATTAGCAAACTAAAGCTGAAGATTACATGTCAAACCAAAGTCACAGTCAGAAATTTTGTTTTTGTCTTTTGCCATACTATAGGTAAAATGTTCTAAAGATTATTGTTTGGTCAAAGATGCAACAAATTTCCTTTACATTGCACAAGTGGTGTTTTTAATACAACCATCTTCTGCATCAATGCAATGCCACATATAATATTTAATGACATATCATTAAATATCATTAAAAGTAATGACTAAATCTGTATATAGAGCAGATTGTTGGGGAACAAATACAACATACTATATTAAAAATTGTATCTTTGCTGATGTTACGTGCTGAAATAATCCCTAATAACGTCAAACTCGGGTATTAATAAAAAAAAAAAAAGCTACCATCTTATAAAGGAATGTACATGAAGAAGCTGTTTTTTCTCTCTAGGTAAGAGATCCAAGCCAGGAGCCCTGTGGTCGTCTCACTTTCCTTAAAGAGTGTAAGACCACAAAGGGCCTTCCACAAACTGCCGTGTGCAACCTGAACATCACTCTACCTGCAGTGAAAAAGGTAAAGTAGCGTGAACTCACCATTCTCTGTTGTCACCTCCATATCCATGATCATGGGTAGGGTAGTTTCGGCCCCTATAACACAAATAGGTGAACGACAGAGAAAGACTTTGGCCAAACTGCCGCCACTGTGTCTTTTATCTGTTTAAAGCTTCTCTCTATATATTGGTTACCTATGCAGTGGATTTTTGTCATTGGCTGTTTTATTTAGTTCCCACTTACCTTTTGATTTAGATGACATGCTTTTGGCTGAAGGCTTTTGTGCAACAGGCTTTTTTGATTATCAGGCTGGCTTTTTTGTGGCTTGAGTTTATTTGCTGTTTTTCTACTGAGTGATTTTTATTTATGTGTGTGTGTTTGTATGATCAATTTTTTTTCCTTTGCTGAGTTTGCTCAAGTGGCTGCTCTTAGAGCTTCTGTCAATCACCCCTTTTTTCACACCCTGATGTTTCTTTTCCCCTGCTTTCCATTATGTTACTCCCCCTCTTTCTGCAATACATCTTGGGAACCAGGAAATGGAGTCAGATGCCGAGGACGAGGTAAACCACACCCTCCCCACCATGTGCTGTCCTCTGCGCTAAATCTTTAGTGGCCCTGCTCTGCTCATCATAGCCTTATTTTTCTGCTTCTACGAGAGCAATATAAGCTTCGTTTGTTCAAAGCAGATGTTTGGTGCTCAGTATTGCATGACATATTGTAGATATGAGAAACTATTTCTTTCAAACCAGTCCCTATTCCATACGCTCAACAGTATGTGATACGTACATACATACATAGTATGTGCTTTTAGAGATTAGACAAGATGTAACCTTTGCTAACCTTAAAACAGATTATTTAGATTTTTAAGTGCTTAGGTTTCTGGCTTCCAACTAAAGCTAATTTCACTAGCTTGGCTTAGCAACACTTAATGTAAGTCGCACTGTGGGCGCTTACAGACGTAGAAGTATGAAGTGCAGTGAAAACTCTTAAAGGAGAATTTGCTGCAGTACAGTTCAACTGTTGAATATGGGCTTTGTCTTTATGCTACTAACGCAGACTACTGGGTTTGCTTTACTTGACATTATAAGGCCCAAATGATTCTCATTTGTCAACGCTATAAAATGTAGGGTGACCTAGAACTGATAGGTTTTTGTGTTGTTTGCTATTGTTGCAGACTGAAAAGCCAGAGCGACGTCATACCTTTGCATCCCTAGCCTTACGTAAGCGCTACAGCTATCTGGCCGAGCCTGCACTGAGTGAGTTTGACATTTTCACTAACAAACCCTTTGATGATTATAACAAGGATACATAACAAGGATAAGTTAGTTTATTAACCATTGTAATAACCCTGTAAAATGCGTCATCAATATGTAGATAGATGTGATTTTCTTAATGTAATTAATACATATTTCTCATCTTACATAACATGCACTGTCCACATGCTTGTTTACAACAGGGTACATATTTTTGCATGGGTCAATGAGTGGTTTTTAAGTTTTTGTGCTGTGCTTGCCCACGTTGTGAGTTGGATTTGTCTGGTTGGTTTCCACTGCTGATTTGTAGAAGCTGAAATGCAGCAACATTAAAATTTTTCTTTGACTTACCAACACAATGTTAATGGCATTTTGGAAGGAGGTCAAAGTAAAATTTTTTTGTTTGTTTTTCATTTGTCGCCTATGAGTTCGAAGCTCTTTTGGCTTTGTGATGATGTGGCAGCTTTTTTGTGGGACAAAAATGCATGTTAGAAGTTCTTGAGTTTGGCTTTCTCTCAGGTGTTTCTTTTCAGTTTCCACAATCTATTTGTCACCAGAATTTATTGATCTTGCATGACAAAATGGGCCAAAACCTCAGTCTTGGAAAACACATTGTCATATTTTGTTTTTATCTAGTAATAAAAAATGACAACGTATGCAGCCCTTGGCTCTATTGTATCGTGTCTAAAATGTCTATCGGGAATCTATATAATTTTTGGATCAAACAGATAAAAGGCACTTTAAAAAGCAGATTGAAATTAGATCCAGCAGCCATACACTTATTTTAGAACATCTGAAGTCCAAAGAGAGAAGTTGTTTTTGTGTTAATCCTGGTCCATTTGTCCTGCCATTTTTCTGTTGTCAGTTGTCAGTTGTTAGTCGACACCATCGTCTTTGAAATCTTACTTTGCTGCTGTATGTGCTTTGTTTATTTCTTTCATTGTGTTGTTGCTGTCGTTCTTTGGATCATTTTTGAATCATCCAGTCTTGAATCACACAGGAACACAACTGTTTTTATCCATCTTAAGTTAATACTCAAAGATATTATAACAGCACTTCATAGAACTGCTATTTTCCTTCCTTGGTACTAGTTTAATACCAGGAATCACTGACCAAGTCTTCCTCCTCTGATCTCTTCTTCTTTCACGTTTTTTTTCCTCCTTCTTTTTTCTTCCCCAACATAATTTTCGTTGTTTTGTTTGTTACCTTCACTATTCTGCATTGTTTTATTTTTGTTTTTTCCCATTCCTACTTATTCATTATTTTTTACCAATTCATCTGAAGAAACAGCAGTTGAACGAAGCGCAGCAGCAAGAACACTGCCTGCTGGTTACCCTCACAAACCTGTCTTTCCAACCAGACCTTACCCACCATGGTCGACTGCTCCTATTACCGTCCCTGGCCAAACAAGGCCCGTCGGAGTGGGGGGTTCCCTCACCAGTACTGATTCACCGGCAGGCTCACCAGCTGCTTCTCCACTGAAATCTTCCTGGCCCCTATCCTCCCCATCACCTGCATGTCCTGCATCTATCAAAGCCACCCAGGGATCACCAGCAGTGTCATCTCCAGTTAAATCACTCAGCGACCTAGTGTCTTCATCCCCCATCAGGTCTTACAGGACTATGCCTTCACCCATTAAAACTGTGGTCCAACAGGGTCAGTACCCCGTCCAGGGGTCTGCCAGCCTAGTGTCCTCTGGAAGCCCATGTAAACTTGCCACAGATCCAGCATCTATAAAAAGTCTTGCTTCAGCATACACATCAAGGACTTCCCCACTTCACTCAACGCAAAATGTTTCTGTACCAGAGAGATCATCAACTCCTATGACAGCTCCAGTATCACCAAAGACACCTTACAACATATATAATGCTAATCTGCCTTTTAAAACTGCACTTGGGTCCACACTTGGCACAGATTTAGGGGCACCTAACCTTTCTTCTGTTAAAAGCATCTCCAGCCTGTCTTCTCTGAAAACCTCTGTAGATTCAACACTCTCTTCCCGGGGAGGAAGATCATCCATCTCATCTTTCTCCTCAACTGAGCAGACAACTATTGCTTCCTCAGAATTGTCCATGATGAACGGATCAGTCTCGCCTGTTAAATATTCGTCCTCCTCCTCCACACCATCCTGTCCTTCTTCACGCCATCTCTCAGAGAGAAGTAGCAGCCTTCAAGAGAGGATCCAAGCCACCACTCAGGCAGCAACCTCTGGTGTTAGTGCAGCCATAAATGAAGCGATAGACTCATACTCTGTCTCGGGCTATGGCACTCTTAAATCACTATCTTCCTCACGTAGATCTACAACAGCAAGTTCTGCTTATGGTACTCTGAGATCTGTAGCTGCCCCTTCCAACTCAGCAGTTTCATCTAATACGATGACTGTACCCGTGTATTCATTGGTCAATGTTATCCCAGACACGCTTGTCAAACCAGGGCCAGGGTCTTTTAAAATGGCACTGCCTGATTCCCCTCATGCCTCAACCTCATCTTCTTCCTCTATGTCTTCCTGTGTTACTGCATCAAAAATAAAGTCACAGTTGAAATCTCCTCCATTTATTACACCACCCATCATCCACCCAACTGCAGCTTCCAATCAGGAGATTCTGAAAGATGTAGCAGACATGAAGGAGGATCTGATCAGAATGACAGCTATCCTACAGACAGACACACAGACAGCAGCTAAAACTGTCCAAACGTCAAATACCGGCACTCCTAAAGAAACTAAGTTAGAGGATGAGGAGCCATTTACTTTGGTGGAAAAGGTGAAAGAAGACCTAGTCAAAGTCAGTGAGATATTACAGAAAGATATCACGAGTGAAAATAAGGTCACTTCAAGTAAAGAAAGAGTCTCAGAGGATGAGTGGGAGGAATTTTCCAAAGATGAGATCGAGGAGGCACAAAGACATACCCTCTCAGAGAATTACCCTACATATGATGAAAACTCACTTCTCCTCAAGCAACGCTCCCTGTCAAGCAAAGACCTAGAGTTGGCTAAAGTAGTAGATTTTTTAACAAATGACATTGGTGCTAGCTCACTTTCCAAAATGGCAGAGTTGAAATGCAGGTATGAGGAGGAGGTAAGAAAGGAAGGAGAAGAGAAACAGAAACGCATCCTCAAACCATCTATGTCAATACAAGAGCACAAACTCAAAATGCCTCCACCCATCTCAGGCATGATCAGGTCTCCCTCAGAAAAGGATCTAAGCAAACTTGTTGAGTCATATCAGGGGCCAGACACTATTTTGGAATCCCCCGAGGACCTCTCTCATGAGCAGGATAAAAGTCCTCTATCAGACAGTGGATTTGAGACCAGGAGTGAAAAAACACCCTCTGCTCCTCAGAGTGCAGAAAGTACAGGACCTAAGCCTTTATTTACAGATTCACCCATCCCTCCCTGTGTAACTGAGACCAGGACTGAAGTAGTCCATATTATGAGCTATGAGCAGCCAGATGAACCTTGCGAGCCTCTCCTAATGGAGGAGGCTGCAGCTGCTCTTCCTTCTGTAGAGCCACAAGCAGCTTCAGCGAGTTCCTCTAAAGCCTTACAGCTAAAAATGCCAGATGAAGACTCCATGATGAATAAAAGCGTATGTCTTAAAGAGGAAACTCATATTACCACTACTACTAGAATGGTCTATCACAAGCCTCAATTAACTGATGGTGCAGAGATGATAGAAGAGGCAATGTCAGTCAGAGATATCATGAAAGCTTTCCAGTCGGGTAGGGACCCATCTAAAGAACTGGCAGGCCTTTTTGAGCACAAGACTAGCCAGGATTCTGTGAAAGGTGATGAGCTAACTCCTAGATTTCTAGACAGAGAAAAGAAATCCAAACCCAAAGTTGAAAGAATAATAGAGGTTCATATTGAAAAGGGCCATAGCACAGCAGAGCCAACTGAGGTTATTATTAGGGAAACCAAAAAACACCCTGAGCTTTATGTCTACAAAGGGGACCGTGGTATTAAAGAACTTACTGATTATGATGAGGTCCAGCAGGAAGAAGAAGAGCTTACTGCTGAAGAATCCCTGCCCTCCTTCCTGGAAACATCTCGTGTTAACACACCAGTGTCACAGGAGGAGGACAGTCGCCCAAGCTCTGCTCAGCTGATGGGAGATGATTCATATAAAGCCCTGAAACTATTGAGCCAGCACTCCATAGAATACTGTGATGATGAACTGTCTGAGATCAGAGGTGAATCATATAGGTTTGCTGAGAAAATGCTCTTGTCAGAAAAACTTGATGCATCACCACTGCCTCACTCTGACACAGAGGATCCAGCAATGGTAGCTGACAGAAACCGTAGACTAGTTTCTGAGGAAAGTGGGAGCCATTTCACAGAGAGTTCGAGCCAGCAGCAAGGAAGCCCTAAGAGAGAGTTTGTTTCTAAATCATCAAAAGATGGGTCTCCTAAATCTGGCAAATTCTTGCACAGGGATGAACCATCTCAGTTTGACAAGGTAACTGTGCTCCATTATTCCACAGAACAGGGCAGCCCCAAGCATGCGGTTTGGATGCGATTTACAGAGGATAAGCATGACAGGAGCAGGGATAAGCTCCTTTATGAGGATAGGGTGGACCAAACCGTAAAGGAAGCTGAAGAAAAACTGAGCGAGGTATCTCAGTTTTTCCGTGACAAGACAGAAAAGCTCAATGATGAGCTGCAGTCTCCTGAGAAAAAGCCAGTGAGACGAGAATCAAAGGAACCCAGATCCTGGCCTAGCTCAGCCTGTAGTTCCCCTGAGAAAACACAGCAAAAACCTAAAGCAGGAGAGGAGGGGATCAGTAAAAGCAAACTCAGGGAACCTTCAGTCGGTAAAATGTTTGGCAGCACTACAGCACCTGAAAAGAAAAGTTCTAGCTTACCAAGCAGTCCACAGAAAAGCATACACTCCCAAATCAGTGAGACTAAAATTAAACAACAAACTAAGACTAGTGAATTGGAACCTTCTTCTCCCACTTCTGTAAAATCAACATCAAAGGTCAGTGCTGTGAGAATGAAGTTTGAATCTGAGGCTCAGAAACAGAGTCAGTCTAGTCCAATCAAAATTCCTCCTCCAGTGCAGCCAAAACCTTCAATAAAGAAATTACAAGAAAGCAAACTTCCAGTTTATCAATTCTTTGCAGGAGGAAAAACACCAAAAGAAGAAGAAAGCCCAAAAAAGGATGTTGAAAGTGACAACCAGGATGGTTTGATATCAACATTTAAAATCCCAAAACATACAGGAGACAAGCTGCCACACTTAACCACCCTAGATACCTCGTTGCAAAAACATATTAGTGAAACTGAAACTGTCAAAGCAACTACTAAAGGGAGAGATACACATTCAAGTGTTACTCAGGAAATTAAAGAAACCTGTAACGGTCAGAAGGTTCAGACACCCGCTGTTCTTGACACTGCTAGACTACTGGAGAAAGATAGGGATGCTAAAATATACCAACAAGTTACAAAAAGTGAGTCTGCTTCCAAAGAAGTAATAGTTGAGGTGCTCAAAGAAGACAGTGAGGAACCATTGAACAAAAACCTTAGAAAAAAGACAGAATCTCAAGTTCCTGTAAGAATGTCTACTACTTTAGATAATGATCTCACAAAGAAGCAGTCAATAACAAAACCCTCACTGATACCGACATTATCTAAAACCAAAATACAAACTACTCTTGAGACAAAAACGGATGCAAATTTGACTTTTGAAATTCTAGACAACGCACCTAAAGATTCAAACTGCAATAATCTTCCCAGCCCTAGAGAACTGCTAGAAAAAGTCATCACCTCTCCAACTGCAGTAACAACCAAAGAGAACTTCAAGGGAATCAAAACATTACCTGTTTATGTTGGTGTCCAGGTGGGCAGACAGGCAGAGAGGGAAGCCAAAGGAGCAGTGTACACAGTCAAACAAAAGTCAAACTCAACTCTTAGTCCCATTAGCCCTGATGATGACACATTAGAACAGGTCTCTTTCATAGACAGCTCAGGGAAAAGCCCCCTTACACCAGAGACGCCCAGCTCTGAAGAAGTCAGCTATGACCTCACATCAAGGACCCCAGACGGCTTTATGGGATTCATGCCAGGAAAACCTAGTCCCATAATGGAAGTATCTGAGGAATCAGAGGAAGATGACCAAGGCAAAGTTGTTTTCTCTTTTAAAGAGGTCCTACCAGAAAATAAAACTAGTGTTCAAACCACTCAGGCAGACCTTTCTAATGCAAATAAACAAGAAACCGTGACAAATGATAATGAGCAGGAATTAACAAATTCTTTCAGCCAGCAAGAAACAACAGCTAATGGCATGCTTGAGGAAATAACAAGGCAGGAGCAGCAAGAAGCCTCGAAAGACAAAGGTATCGCATATATTGAGTTCCCCCCACCTCCACCTCTAGATTCATCATCAGAAATGTCTGACCCAGAGAGGAAAGGCTCTTGTGCTTCCTCAGAGACTGAGACAGAAATGATGGAGGTGAATTTACAGGAGGAACATGACAAGCATCTGCTGATTGAGCCAATTATACGTATCCATCCTCCTTCCCCAGTGCCCCTTGAAACACAAGACAGTCATTCAAATCCTGACGAGCCAGAAGAAGAGGAGGAAGAGTCAATCTTCCAACCAATTCCTTGTAAAAAATTCACTTTTAAAGTTCCTGAGGAGGAGGACAAAAAGAAGGACAAGGAAAAAACATCTAAATCCAAAAAGCAGGACAAAAATGGAAACAACAAAGAACCTTATAATGGAACCAATGGCTCTAATGGTACCAATGGTAATAAATGTTCTAATGGAAAGGGAGAGGACTATGAGTATGAACAAAATGGAAATGACCAGTCAATAACAGACTGTTCAATAGCCACAACGGCTGAATTTTCTCATGACACAGATGCAACAGAGATAGACTCCCTAGACGGATATGAACTTCAGGATGAGGATGATGGCCTGTGTGAGCAGGCAGATTTACGACTGTTTGGTCTCCCAGACAGCCGGAGGGATGTCTGGGCAACGGACACGTTTAGGTCCTGTGACCGGTCATTTCCCCAGACCAAACTGGAGGTTATTGAAGAGGAGAAAACCCCAGAGGAATGTCAAAAAGACACTTACAAAAAAGAGGCCACCTCAAATGGTGAAAAACCTGATGATATTGTTATAAATGGGGTTAAAAGTCAGGAACAAAAACCTTCAGATAAAGAGGGATTTTCAGACACTTATTTTAGTTACAAGTTAGAAGAGGAGTTTAACTCCCCTTTTAAGACTGTTGCCACCAAAGGGCTGGAGTTTGACCCATGGCCCAGCAAAGGTGGAGAAGAAGAAGTCGTTGACATGGGAGGGACAAGGGGAAGCAATGGTGAGCCTAAACCTTTTGGACTGGCAGTTGATGACCAGTCTCAGGCCACAACACCTGACACTACCCCAGCCCGAACACCAACGGATGATAGCACGCCAACGAGCGAGCCAAACCCATTTCCCTTCCATGAAGGGAAGATGTTTGAGATGACACGCAGTGGTGCGATTGACATGAGCAAGAGGGACATGGTGGAGGAGAGACTCCAGTTTTTTCAGATTGGTGAGCATTACTACTCTGCGGGGAGGTACAGGGTCAGGGACTCAGAGGTAGATACCTCCTCACATCACATGGATCAGTTTAATACTCAGGATCCCACACATACGTTAAGAGTCCCTCAAATCTCCATACAGACTACTACTGTCCAACTTGACATATCAAAACCGACTGCCAGTTACAGCACATGCAGAGACTCAGCTTCCAGCAATGAGCCTAAATTCTCCACTTTTAAAGCAGGAGTCAAGTTGTCATCTGATAAAACATCTCATGATAGAACAACATTTGATTGTTCTAATTACATAATCTCAGGAACACCTGTAGCTAGTTCTTATTCTGTAAACTCTGTAAATTATTATAATTTTAATACATCAGGCATGACAAATAGCTATTTAAATAATAGACCAGTAGACATCACAGATAATCACATAACATCTGAATTTAGAGATCATTTAGATTGCACTTCAGAACATCAGAGCACTTATTACCTAAGCACTGATTATTTTTATGCACATTCAGAACAGATTAGCAATCCCCAAACATGTAGCAATACCAGTAGCAACAATCCTGTCTCTCATTGCGTTCATTTGGGAGAGGGAGGAAAGAAAAGACCTAAAAAGGTCGCAGATATGCAGATATGCAAGTCCAGGTTACCAGTTAGCATTCCCAGACACAAACTATGCAAACAAAGTCAAGCAATAGTAAAAGATAAGGCACAAGAAAATGTTGATAAATTCCAAGTCGTAAAACATTCAGTTTATAAAGTCAAAAAAAGATTAGACCCGTTTGAGAATGGGTTTCCTAAATCTAGAATTCCAGTCATGAAAGGTGTTAAATACCCCTTTCCTTCCAAGGAGCAGAAGCAGGTTAGAAGTAAATCTGTGGTCAGTGATAAAGGCATTAAAACTGCCCAGAGTAATAAACAGCGAGCTAAAGGCAACAGTGAACACAGATTAGCACAGCACAGTTCGAAAACCCTAGGTAGAAGCAGAACAAATGAAACAGGGAGGAAAAATAGTGTAGTCATTTTTAAAAACTTTAAAACAAGACCAATCAAAAGCCAGGTAGTCAACCCTTTAGAGCAAACCATTCAGGAGGCTGATACAAAGTTAGAGGGAAAATCACTGCTCACTGAGGATGAAGAGAGCTGCAGCCTCAGCACAACCAGAAACGCATCCTTGTCACAACCATCTAGAGCTTCTAGAAGTTCCTGCCCTTCCCACACCTCTACCTCCACCTCCACCAGCACTACCACATCAACACCATCTGCTAGAGATGTGAGAGCTGAGGTTGAGCAGGCCAGCAATGAGAGGATGAGGAGGAGCAGGAAGAAGAGTAGGCGGACACATGGAAGGAAGGAGCAGAAGGAGAAGGAGGAAGGGAGTCAGGTTGATCAACCAATCACGGCTCCAGTCACAGAGACTAGTTTGTAAACTCTTTCTAAACACTTGCTATACCTTATCTACCTTTCTCTATGAGATGCATGTAGCTGTTGTGGGTGCTTTGTGACGTGAAGTAAGTGCAGCTGTCGTGTCTTTTCCTGTCATTCTTGTTATCAGTGTCCTGTGCTGTCCAATTTCCACATATTAGGCTATAGAGGGCGACCAGATGACAGAAGCTACAATACTTAAAAACTGCCCCTGGATTAAGGTGTTTTTCTTTAGCTAAGATGGATTCATATCTTACTATTGGATGTTCAAGAGCTTGCTGTGGTTCTGCAGATAGGCAGTTTCACATTAGATTAATTTACCTCAGTGAAATAATGACAACAGACGGTTGTCATCTGTTTGGTAAGAAATAGGTACAGAAACAGCAATGGTAATATCTGCAGACTACTTTAGTTGTCATTATCGCAAGTAAGCACATTTGAGGAGCTGATTTAAAAGTGAGTATACATTCCTAATTTGTTCCTGTGGACTTCCTGAGTTTAAATTCACACTAAGGTTAAGTTAGCCTCGTACCTCACCACATGCCACCACACCACTCACCTCTACTCTAGACACGTTTGAGACCTACAGGTAAATGACTGCTTGGGGAAAATATGACGTGTTTGTTTTGGTCTGCTTGCCTGGTTTGTAGCTATCGGTTGTACTCTCGCTCTTTGAAATCACTGCAAAAGTAATTCATCTAAACTTGATAGTGATGTGAATGTGAGCTGCACATTTGTTATTGTTGGAAAACCTAGTGCAGCTGGATTACGTTGATTTCAAGTTGAAGCCATGAATTGCTTTTATCAGTGGGAGGGAATGTTGCCTGATAGTAGATTGTTTGTTGTTAGATGTGATACTAGTCAAAGTACTACTACTACTTACTACTAATATTACTCAACATCAAACATTTTACACTTAAAATGTGATTTTTTTTTTTCTGGCCTCACAGATCCTCCTGCTTGTTTAATTCATATTATCAGGTCTCTTACTGATATTCTAGTCCCAATATAAAGGTAGATATTGTAAAAATTCATGTTTACTTTGTGTTTACTTTGTCAGCCAGAGTATGAAAGCTAGTCTATGAAAGATGGTATGGAGAGCTTGTGTATTTTTTATGTCCTGTCCAGCGGGCACGTCTGCACTCAAGAAGACGCACAACAAATAAACAGGATATAACTCGATTGACTGTCTGCTATAAAACTTAAAGGAGCACTTTAAGCACTTAAAGACCACACTGCTACCAACCTAGAAACAGACAAATAGTTTTCATGTTTAGACTTTGTTTTTTTATGCAGAATATAACATGTTATTCAGTGAGCTGTCTAGGTAGTAATTATCGACAGTCAGATGAGTCGTTTAAGCCATTTTCAGTATTGATGCTAAGCTAACCCTTTCTCGTCTCCAAAACATAACTGAATCACTAAGGATCTTCTGGCCAGAAAATCTATATTTGTCAGAGAATGAACATGGGACAGTGAGCTAAAGTTGGTCAACATTTGTTTAGTCACCAACACTAATAGGTTATAAATTAATATTACTTTAATAAAAATGCCCTAAATAAGTGTAATTAAGTAGGTGTTTGTGACATAGGTAGCACAAATTAATGTTTACAGTCCAGAACAGACAAACTTTTAGTTCACAATCCCAATCTCTTTCTTTCATAAATGTCATTGCTCCCCTCTGCAGCAAACCACGTTTCATTTGGAGATTGATAGTATGATGCATGTTAACTGTTTGTGTACTGCCCTTCCCTGCTTCCTTGCACAGGCCCTCAGAGTCCCTGTGAAAGAACAGACCTCCGCATGGCAATAGTAGCTGACCATCTTGGACTCAGCTGGACTGGTGAGTGTACAACATTTTGCATATCTTTTTTTTTTCCACACAAAGAGCACCCAAAAGCAAACAGTTAACTAATACTGCAGTGTTTTTAGTTAGATCTTTCCAACCAGACTGAGATGAAAACTCACCAGTGTATGATAATATACATTGACAAACATTTTCTATGAAATGAAATAAATAAATGAATATAAATGAACTTTTAGTTTTACAGTGTTTGTTGCCATCTGGTGGACATACAGCACAGTATAAAAATATCCTGACTGAACAGGTCTGCAGTGGTATTTATAATCACACCATCATAAAAGCACATTTACACTATACACAGCAACAAAGTAGTCAAATCATAAAAACTAAAGATGAAGTTTATATCTAGCATAAGATGAGACATACTGGGAGTTCAAGCGGTAAAAAATACATATAGTAAATAGGGTGTTTTGTAATTTAATTGCAAAAATCCTCTATAGCAGTTCAGTTATATTCATATATGTGGTGCATCGCTGTGTTTGAGTGTATTCAAAAGGAGCAGTGAGAAGATTTTTTGAATATTTTGCACTTGAGCAGTAATAAGGGTGTGGCCTCTGCAGTTTAGACCAAGCCTGGACACCTGCACTGCAGCACTGCCCCACGCCTTTGTGCATGTGTGTGAGTGGGTGTTGCCGTGCGAGTGCACTCTAATTGTATGCGCACAATCATTCTCTTAAGTGTGTACAAGTGTGAATAGTTGTATTGGTGTCCGCTCAGTGCAGTGACTCAGGGGTAGCTGGGTAGATGAAAGAAACCTAATCCATTTTTAATGTGTGTTCCTGTTACAGAACTGCAGTGAACAGGATCTGCTGAACACATTGTTCTCATGGTTTTAGATTTAGAGCCTGCAGCCTTACAATTAACTTTGTGTTTGTCATTTCAAATAATTTAACAGATAAGCACTGAGGAAACAAACAAAGTGCTTTCAGCTCTACAGTTTGATCAGACAATACTATATCCATTAGCTCCTCCATCAGATAGAACATGAATATGATTTTATGTGTATTATAATTGCTACTTTACAAACCTGAAGTCTCGCTTACAGCATTATCTGCTACATATACTATTCATCTAATTATAAGTGCTGGTTTTTCTACATTACTGCACACATTAGTATTTGTCCTGCAGCCTCTAAAGTTTTTCCTTTTAGTATAAATTGTCTTGATAGAAATGAGACTCCAAAGCCTTGAGGCCAAAACAATGAACTGGAAAAAAATCTTTCTTTGGTTTTATTTTGTTGAGAAAAAAAACAAACAAACCTGTTTTTGTGGTGTTTGTTGCTGCTGCAGAGCTGGCCAGGGAGCTGGATTTCTCTGTGGAAGAGATCAACTTCATCCGAGTGGAGAACCCCAATTCCCTGACAGCACAGAGCTTCATGTTCCTAAAGAAATGGGTACACAGGGATGGTAAAAATGCCACAAGTAAGGAATTTGTGTATGCCATATCAACACACATAATTCAGTTTATCGCTTATGAACGCAATACATTTAATAGACAATTCAGTATTAAAGCATGACCCATGAAATAAGTTCCTGTCGACGTAATTTCTCTGTCTCTCTCCTTTCTAGCGGACGCTTTAACTGCGGTGCTGACTAAGATCAATCGGTTGGATATTGTGACTTTGCTGGAAGGGCCCATATTTGACTACGGTAACATTTCAGGCACACGCTGCTTTGCCGATGATAACGCAGTATTCCCGGATCAGTCCGATGGTAAAGTGTAGCCCACCCTAGCTGAACCTCTCAGTCTATCTCTCAGTCTGTCCCTTCACCCTTGTTCACCTCCTCTCTCAGCCAGATAGACAGACCTCAATGTGCAAACAGATCCAGTCAGACTTAAACAAACAGTGGGAGTTAATTAGAATTTACCCAAAATGACTTAAAGCTTCAGCAGGTTCACTGAGCTCATGTCAGTTCATTGACCAGCAGGTAATAACAGCAGTAGTCGTCAGCTTGTTAGTTTTCCGACACTGGGCAGTGCAATCCATTTGTAGTACTGTAGTCATTTGAACATTGGATGTTTGGGTGATTATCAGTTTATCTGAAAACCTCTAAAATTTAGAGGTTTTATAGATTTGAATTAAATGCAGGAAAATCTGTACCATTTTCGGTGCATGATGCCTGACTGTTTTTGGAAAACGCATGTTCTTGAAGCAAATGTAAGCCACTAATGAATTGGTGTCTCTGTCCCGTCTGAAAAATGTATAGATACAAATATTAATATTTAATAAAATACATTTCTCAGTTGGGTTAGGGCACTGGTTCATAATTTGGTTTAACAATAGTTATGTTTATGTGTATGTTGCTTAACGAGTTTGAAGTTTCTCTCATACCCAACATATTGTATCTCCTTTTATCTGTGCCCAGTATTACTTAAATACATAAAAACATAAGTATATCAGTTTGAAATGATGGCATGTTTGCTTTAAGCAGTATGGAAAGTCATTTCTCTCTTCTTCTATATTTCTCTCTTTCCTCTTAAATGAACGTTAAATTTTTCTCTTATTCTTACAGACTCAACGAGGCCATTTCAGAATTTGAATAACAGATGATTTTAAGATATCCTACATTTTATGAAGCAGTTAACCTGTTCATCACTCTTTAGAGAGACGTGTGAATATGCACACTATTGTAAAACAAAGAGTTTATATACAAAAACAATCATATCTTAAATTAGCTGAAATGTATCTTACTTGTTTGCATGCAGTGATAATCAAATAATATATAACGATGCTACACGTTAAATACTTCTATATTTCAATTTAAGATTTAAACTTGTAATGGACTATTTAATTATTAACGAAGGTATCCAACAAACATATGAACATGTCTCTACTGCTGTTTCTTTGCAAGTCAAAGAAATATTTGCCAAATCAACAAATTCTGAAAGAGGCCTCATTGTCAAAATCCATCTTAACACAAAGATCTGTGTTGCTTTAGCAAAGAGGATCTTTTTGCAAAGATGATTTAAAGTGAAACAAACATTTAACAGATTGAATGATCAACAAAATGCATGGCTACGGCTTTGTGTGAGAGTCTGCCTGCTCTGATGTTGTTGGCTTACAACTTTACACTCTTTTAAACGGGTGGAGCCTTTTCAACACAACCATGAGTGTTTTCTTTCCTTATCTATTTTGCTTTGCACACACTCACAAAAACAAAATCAGGATGTGCTCTGCTCCAGATGACACTCACTCATGGGTTGAAAACGAAACACCTTTTTCAAAGTGTATAATTATGCTTCTGTGTCACTGCTGTTAGCCGAACTGTACCTGTCATCTCCTGGGTTCCTCCGAGCCTCCCGGCCTCTGTGCTCCACTGTAGATTCTTCTGCTGTGAGATGAGCAGACTCCCTGCCTCTGCTTCCTCCTCCCTCCTCTTCTTGCTTCCAAGTGCCTAATTCCTAAAATAAATTTCTTTTGCAAGCGCAACTAACCAGCTAATTTCCACCAACGGCTACTTTTTGCTTTCGGATCCAGTCCTAGCTCTTACCCTCGCTGCTGGGCTCAGGCTGACTATATAAGACTGGATACACTACAGCTCCCCCTGTGCCACATCTTTTTAGTACAAAATACTAATTGTTCAGAGGCTGGTTATACTAATTGCTACAGCCTCACCTTACAATATTCCCACTTCCCCTCCTACTTCTGTTCCTAGATGCTAAAACCTGACCTAATGCTAGGTCACAAGCTAATACTCTTCTGTAATTGAATTTTTTGTCACTGTTCAAAAAAGATGCCGCTGCTCTCGACTAAGAAGCCTGTAGTTGCTTATCAACCGAGATAAGCAATCCCGTGGTTCTGGTGTGCAGTGTCTTTGCTTCTGCAGCTTCTTCAACATTAAGCATTTATCTCATCAGTTATAAGTTCACTTCACTGTCTGTGTGTTAACACGTTTGTTTCTTTATGCTGCATTTGTCGTGTCTAACTGTTTGTTTGTTTGTTTTTTGTCATGTCTCTTGAACTGTGACGCCTGTAGTAGTTCCTAAAGTTCTCAGATTTCCAACATTTTCTCTATGTCCCCAAACACCTCAGCCTGTCACCCCTCCCCATGCTACGTCTTCCTCTTCTACCTCCATCTCTTTATCGTCTCCCACCCATATCACCTCTTTCTCTTTTCCCTCTCCTCCTGCCGTCCCTTCTCCCTCCTCCATCTTTCAGTTCCCGTCTCCACCCTCAACACCTCCCAATTACCTCCTACCTGTTGCACCCGTCCTCCCTCACTTCTTCACTCTGTCTTACTCTCCACCTCTTCCATCCTCCCCTGGAAGCCCTTTTAGGTGCTCTCCCTTCTTCTTTCCTCTTCAAATGACTCCTCATCTCTCTCCTCCATCTTCCCTCCGTTTGCCCTCATCTCCACTCTCGTCTTCCATTCCTCCACCTGTTAAATCATATCTAACTCTTCCCTCTCTTCGTTCTTCTTGCACCGCCCTCTCCTTATCTGATCCCTCCTCTCCACCCTTTCCATCTTCTCTCTCTTCTTCTGCCTCGTTTCCTCCAACTTCTACATTTTCTCCCTTTTCTTCCCCTTCACCCTCGACCTTTACGGCCAATTCTCCGTCTTCCACACCTCATTGTTCCCCTTCTCCTCCCTTGGATCATCCCTCTGCTTCTCACTCCATAATTTCGGACTCCCCTCCACCCTCTCCCCTCCCTCCTGGCATCCCTCTATACTTCAGGCGGGATCGCTCTGTTCCTGAGGTTTACATTTAGATACCCATAGGTCACTGTTCTCAGTTTTTTTTTTGTTTAAACTAACAAAACTAATCCGCCTTAACTTGAGTTTTTTCAGCTGAAGCCTTGCTTGTAAACTAATTTCACTGCTTTTGCAATTTGAATGAAATTAGTAGCTCTAAGTCTGAGGCTGGGTCTGACGTTAACATAAGTGCCAGTTTGAAACATGAGCAGGAACTTTACAAATTAATTCCAGATGACACTAATGTGATCTGAATGTCTATTGAATATAAAAGTACACATGAAGTTTCTACCTTATATTTTATATTCTGTATTTGGTACTTTCTTTTCTCTGTCTCCATCTCCTTGTGATCTGGTTATGTGTCTGTTTTACAGTGTTGGTTCAGAGGTCACACGAGTGCCCACATGTTAGATGAAAGGAGAATCTTCAAAGCGGTTTTAATTGATTTGCACTGATCACTGAGAGGCAGCAGGACAAGTTGTAAACACAACAGTGACATATTAAGTTATGGTTAATACGAAAAGCAGAATAGCAAATAGGTGCATTTGTACACAAAGACCAACATTAAACATACACATTCATTTGCAGTTGTGTTTCTGGCCACATAACTCCTGTGACAAATATTGATGCATTAAAGTTAGAATCGGATTTGCCAGTTTGCTAGAGAGCCAAATATTTTAAGTTGGAGGAGACAACAACAACAACAAAGCCAAAAAGAGAATGAATACTGGACATTTATCAGCTGGATGAATAGCAATGCTGCCTTGTCTACAGTGTGTTAGTGTTGTATTCACAAGTTGTTTCCACTGCCCCCAAGTGTCCAAAACAAATGTTTGGATAACACCAGTGTGACTTTTGAACATATACCACCCTGAAGTTACATGTGTTTCTCATTTCATCATGTTTCATCACCTCCACCACTCCACCTCTCCTTCCCACCCTTCTTTCCTACTCTCTCATTTCTTTCCCTCCTTCAATCCCCTTACCCTCTAATCCTCGACTCCTGCCACCCACCCAGGATACCACAATATAGAACTGGAGCTGCAAACCCCCACAGAGCTGAACTACGTGCCCCCTACCCCGCTGCGCTCCGACGACTTCTTTAGCGAGGGAGATGCTTGTATAGACTCCCCTAGCAAGACCATGCTTACTAGACCTAGCGACCTCTCTCTCACTCAGACCACCAGTACATCCAGCAGCGACCCCCTCACAGTTGCCCCAGCCCCTGGCTCCTCTGCCCCACTGCCCACCCTTGCCGGAGCTGAAGATACAGCCTTGAACACTGAAGAAAGTGTGGAGCAAAAGGCGAGGCTGGTTTCTTATGACTGGCCGGATAATGACAGAAGGGCAGTAGAGAAATCAGGAAAGGAGACAGAAGAACTGAAGGCAGAGCAAGATGTTGCTTTGCAGAGAAACCAAAGAGAAGATGCTGCCCTAGATGTTGGTAATGGAAATGGAAGGGAGGGAGAAGAAGAAGAAGAGGAGGAGGAAATGACCCAGGAGAGGCTGCTGAGTCTGCTGGAGGATATAAAGCTGGAGGGAGGCTTGGAGGATGAGGAGATGACAGAGGAAAGGGTTAATGCCATCCTTGAACAAGTCCGGCAAGCAGAAAAAGTAGTGTCTTCACCTACAGGCTGGAGAAGTGAAACATCGGGCGCAATTGCAGATTCAACAGGCCCTGGCCACAGCCCTGGCACTGAGGAGGGCAGGTAGGATTATTCTTTTCTACCATTTTTCTATTTTCACCTTCATGCTTCACGTTTTACTGTGAGACCGATAGTTCTGTGACCAATTTATCTCCCAGCCCTGACAGCCTAGCTGATTCACTGGAGCAGCCCCCAGCTCAGTCTGACCGGCAGAATGGAGGTCAGAGAAAGGGATCTCAGGAGGACAGCAGCACAGCGGGACCAAGCAGAGAACAGGAGGAGGGAGGTGACAGGTCCCAGCACAAAGTCCAGGTGAGAGTTGAGAGTTGTTCTCGGCTGGTTTCTTAAAAGTCTAAAATCAGTAATGTGCTGTGATATACAGACTTGTATGGTTTGATTATGGGGCTTAGGACATTCAAAGAATAACTTCAAGAGGTTAATATTGAATTGACACATGCACACTCCACAAACACATTAAAGCATTAATGTTATACTGCAAATCGGATGCTGCTTTTGTCAGGGAGGTATTGAAGAGTCCAGCTCTGATGAAGAAACCACTGTTACCACCAGGGTGTACCGCAGGCGGGTCATACTAAAGGTGTGTGGACAGCTTGTGGCAGCGTGCAGTGCACTTTACATAAGCGCTGTGAGCTTTTGCAATTGTGTGAAGAAGAAGAGTGATTCAGAGAGATAGAGAGAAGAACAAAGATACGATTATGTATGTGTGATTGCCAACGTGTGTGTGTTTTACAGAGACAAAGTAGGAAGATATGTTTGAGTGGGTTTCCATCCAATTGTTTTATGCTACTTTTCAGTTTGCAAATAAAACAACCAGAGAGGAAAATCATTAATTCATTTAACAGTAGCAGATCAAAACATGTATAAATCTTTAATTTGCAAAGATTAGCTAAACGCGCACTACATTTAGATGGAAACCTGAGTACAGTGTGTGCCTGTAGCATGAGGTGCTACTCCCTGCTTGTTGTTGTGAGACACTATTACCTACTGTTCTGTTTGGGTGTTGGCTTTTCTACCTGCGTGGAATATTGGTTGTGCTGCATTTGGCTACGATATAATGCTGAGGCTGGATTTCCATGGAAGACTTAATGCTGATAAATCAGAAGCTTTTGCATTATTGTGCTCAGTGTATCTGATACCGTGGGCTTTTACTTGAAGCTTATTTAGCAGAGATCTATTGACATAATGAGTCAGCCTGTGTGATGCACTAGCATCAGTTGGGCTTCCTCAAGCTTACCAGATTCTGCCAAGCTGCAAAAATGCAGCTGTGTTTCAACATTTCAAAGCTTCAGTGTAACCTCAGACATTCTGTTCTGTACCTATCACACAATCAAGATATTTCAAATATTTCTTAATTTAACCAAACTGTGGGAATCCCATCAGCTGTGTCAGACAGGCTGACGTCTGAATAACCAGTCAACTCAACTTTTATCTTTACCGCTCTATTCTTCCAACCAACCTTTCCCATCCTTCTATCTCTCACTCCTCTCTCCATATTTAAACCTTAACCCCAGGGAGAGGAGGCCAAAAACATTCCTGGAGAGTCTGTGACAGAGGAGCAGTTCACAGATGAAGACGGGAATCTGGTCACCAGAAAAGTAACCATCCCCACCCTCGCCCATAACCTGCATCTTTATCACAGAGCTAACACCCACATGCACACACAAGTGTTACCCCAGTAAAATTCCAAGTTCATCATTTCTCCTCATAAAATGCTTCTTCCTCCTCCTTTTGACGTGATTCTGCCCCCTACAGGTGATCCGAAAGGTGGTGCGCCGTGTGGTGAACTCAGAGGAAAGAAGGGAAAGCGAAGGCGAAACTGTTACAGGAGGTGGTGGTGGTGTAGTAACAGGTGGAGCAGACGCTGCTGCTTCGGCAAAAGCAGGAGCTGCAGGGGGGAAGGGCAAGAAGAGAGGGAAGCGCTCCCGGCAGGGCCACAAGGCCGAGAAGTCTGGAGAGGAGGCCCAAAGAGGGAAAACTGAGGTTGGCGTTAAAACCAACCGTCTAGATTAGTCAGCAGAGCTACTCTGGACTAACTGCACCTGCATGACGCTGTGATCGTATGTGAACAGTAACTATAAGCAAGATTAAGCTATACATTAGCTAAACAAGTCTAATCTGACAGGTTATTGCTTCTATTATGGCCTAATGGGGCATCCACGACTACGCTACACAGTGCACGTGTAGGATCTCTGCATTAATCTGATGCTTGTGTGAAAAAACAACTGCCGATGGTGAAGTGCTGTGTGATGAAGTAGCAGCGTTACTAGCCTGGCCTCACTCGTGTTGTGCTGTGTTCCCTCTGTGCTGCAGTGTCTCATTAGTACAGTAGTTTACAACTGTTCTAGCTTGTTGACTTGACAACTACTAATATTAATGTTTCAACTAATACAAAATAAACATTTTCTCAGTTTTAACATGAACTGATTTAACCTATCACTCCTTAAACTGATCTCTCTTCCAGCATGTTGGCTCCTGATGTACCGTATCTGAGCTCTGAACTCTTCATTAACACACGTGGGTCATTTTTAGTCTGTGCACGACTCTAATATATTTTTCCTTTTTGTCTCTTTAGCCTGGAGACGGTGCCAACAAAAGACAAGGGAAGAAGAGTAACATCACATCATAACAACAACACACAACTAGATCTGGTAAGAAAATAATCAAATATCAATCAGTGGTCCCATTTTGCTCAATACACAATAATCAATCATTTGTTATTTTTCGTCCTGTTGCTTGGATAAAACATGAGAACATTAAAATGTTCCTTTGGCCTCGAGAAACATTTTCACAGACATTAATTTGACTTTTTATGTTTTATAATATTATATAGACTAATCAATTAATAAACTAAATAGCTTAGTTTAATCATTGTACTTCTAAAAAGTGTTAGCCAGTAGTATCAGGGTATTTGCAGCACTTTAAGTTAAACATTAATGTGTCATCTTTTACTCTGCAGCCCCACAGACGTCCACCTGTGACACCACACAAAACCCTGGGAGGAAAAACCAACCTGGAGCCCATGAGAACGAGGGAGCCTCGTCAATCAGCCAAAACGTGTCTGAAGCTTTCACTCGCAACGCATGGTTTTCAGCAAGACAACGCTAAACAAGTTTCTTTCTTTTGATTTCGCATGAGCATGTCACTAAACTCACTCAGTCTCGGGAAACAGCAGCCGTAGGACGCGCATGGACATGAGCTGGAGCTTTCTGATGTTGAATGAATGAGAGGCGTCTGTGACCAAAGACACAAACTGCTGACAGCTAAGGAAGACTTGTGATTCACTTTCTCTCAGACACTCGCCTTATACGGTCTATTTTTTTCCTCCTGGACCCACAGTATTGAGGTGTACCGTGTGGTTCTTTTATAAAAAAATCAATAACAATAATTAAAGGGTGATTTTGTTGTATATAAATGAAATATAAAGGAAAATCAGCAGCTTTACAGATTGTTTTTGCACTGATTTGAGTTGATGAAGCTTTGCAGAGTCGGTGCATTTGTATTTGGGAGGTCGACACTGTTTGAGCAGCCTTGAGTGTGTGACCTGACATGCTCTTCCTAAATGAATATAAAAAAGAAACAAAAAAAAAGCAGCTGTATGTAAATGAGAAATGAATGGAGAGAAAAAAATATTTTGCCGCATGTGACGTCACTTTATTTTAACGCGTTTCTTTTTTCCCCTCCTAATTAAAGCACTGTATTACAATTAGAGAGGGTCTGAGGTACTTAACAACCCACACGTCTGTCTTCTAGGACTGTTGTTTTTTTTTTTTTTTTTTACAAATGAACTCACACTCCACACTCAAGCAGTGGGATTACAAAGCTTCATTCTTACGCTTCAGGATGCCACTGACTGTTCCCCCGAATGTAACCTGCAGACTAGCACATAGTCTCCTAACTGCTAGCCACCATTTGTGTGTAAGAGCAAATAAAAACGTCTGTCTGACTGTACGCCCATCATGCATACTAAAAGTGTAAGATTGTTGATCTGCTGTGATTTTAAAAAGGAGAAAGTTTTTACTGACGGTTTGATGAATTTTATCTTAATTTAAATGTATTTACATGTGAACAGAGAATCTCGTTTTTAGCCTCACTAGCCGAATCTATTCCTTTTTACTAACAGCTGAAAATCACAAAAATAAATCACAGTACTGATCACACGTTAAAAATCGGATTGTCTGTTCCTGTGTAAATCTTTTTTGGTTTTCTCTGTTTGGCCTTTTTTCCCCTCATCAAAACACTAAGCACCCATTGCTGATGATAAATCTGGTACCGACATGTATGACGAACCAACATAGCCAACACTGGATGATCCTAGTAATTATTTAAGCAGAAAAATAAATTGTGTTTAAACTAATCTGTGAGTCCGTCTGGTTTGTTTTTCTTCCTCAGCTTTTGTGGAAAGCGTGCATTAATGGTTGACTCAAAAATATTGAATACATCAATTTGATTTAGATATTAGAAATGATGATGTACCATAAATGTTTAAGCAGCTGTTAGATTTCCATGTATGTGTTATTTTGTTATTTACACTTGAGCAGCTCCAAAGGTCAAAGTGGCCAATATTATGCTTAATTCGTTTTTAATTGATGATAAAAAATAATTCTGTTTTTCCAACTTTAAAAGGTGCAAAACAAATCAAAGGTTTTCCACAGACCCAACACAGATGTATACTCTGCTCATGCTAAAGTACAAATAAGTATGTTGGCTCTTTAGTAGCACTGCTATCGTCACCTCTGGCTTCTGGATTTTTATCTACAGACAGAACGTCATGGTCACTAGGTGGCACCAGACACTTCCATGTTTCCCTTCTAGTTTGTGTTTGGTGAAGGTGTGAGGACTCACTGTGGATCTGTCTCAGCAGATGAGTATTTACACTGTGGTGGTGTTTTCTGGACCAGAGAGCAGCAGTCTGTCACAGAGGAAGGGGAGAAAATCCATGTTGAAAATAATGAAAATGACACGAAATACTAACACTCACACTAACAAAGTGTGTGTGTGTGTGTGTGTGCATAAGGGAAACAAAACAACACATTTTGAAGTTACCACTTGAAGTGATAAGTATCTGACTTTACACAAAGTATCTTGAGTTCTACAGACCTGCTGTGCAGCAGCAGCATCCTGCTTCTTCTTCTCTGCAGCTGCTGACTCTCTCGTCTCTTCACGACCAACGTCCTCACAACCTGTACCGCACTGGCAGCAAAGTCTCTTCTTAACTCGGTAAGGGTTTAACATACAGTCTGTGTGCATGCAGAGATGCATCCTGCTGCTTCTTCTCCTGTAACTCTTACACAGCACAGCAGCGCCACCGTGTGTTTTTAAACCTGTAATGCTCCACACATGAAATACTGCAAATAAAATTGAATTTAACCTTTTAACGCAATATAAAAATGTACAATGTATATGATTCATAGTCTGTAATCTTTGTGTCACATCATGATGTATAGGCCTCTAATTCAAGCACAAAGGCACAAAACAGCTTGAAAAACAACACTTGGTTTAATTTCTGTTGGAGCAAAAAATATACAAATTACACGTACAGCACAACTAATTATTAAATGTTCCTTTAGCAAACACTTTTGTATTTTGCAGCAGTATTGTGGTTGAATATTTCACCTCTCCTGAAAAGGTGTAATAAATTAAATGTCAACATCTGAGCACTGCCTATGACTGTTTTTCCTCTTTTGATTCCCCGCTGCCATTTTTTACATTGTGTGTTTGTAAATGCAGCATCAACGTCTCAGCAGAGCTTAAAAACTTCCCACAGACCCAACACAGATAGTCTGAGGGCTGGATTTTTGTTTTTGTCTCTTCTATATCGCTGTCTTCGTCACTTCCGGTCCCTTCGCTTTCCCTCCAGTCCTTGTAGGTGTCTTTATGTTGCGTTTGTAAATGAACCCTCAAGTTCTTTGTGGAGTTAAAACATTTTCCACAGACCCAACACAGATTGTTTAAGGTTTGACTTTTTGTTTTTGTCCCCTGTGAACGAGGTCCTTCTTTCATCTCCTCATTATCACCGTCTCCATCAGTTCCTTCGCTTTCCTTCCAGTCTCTGCAGTAGTCCTTATTGTGAGTTTGTAAATGTGTCTTCAAGCTCTTTGCCGTCTTCAAATGTTTCCCACAGATCCAACACAGATCGGTGCTCTGCTCGTGCTGAAGTACGTCTGAGTATTTGTACTCTTTGTCAGTATTCCTGGCAGACAGAACATCACTGTCATTAGATGGCACCCCACCGTGCATCGATTCCATCTTAGTTGTTCGGTGAAGATGTAGTTTCCTGTGGATTCATTCAGGATCTGTCTCATTAGCTGGTGCTTTCTGGACTCAGAGACCAGCAGTCTGTCAGAGAGGAAGACAGGGGAGCAAATCCAGGATGGAAATACTGTAAATGACAACAAATAGCAACTCCCAGGGCCATCACTTAATAGAAAGTGAGCGTGTTCATGAGATATTTATAAAAAGCCATGCACTAATGGAGGCACATCAACAAATCAAGAACCAGGTGAGCTGGATGCAAGTGACCAGGATTATTTTAGCCTGACACTAAAGTCACAGTGAAGTGAATCACAGAAAAATAAGCTACGAGAGAGAAACAACTCACATTGTAAAACAAAGAGTCAAAATTAAACAATTAAACAGGTAAAACCTGCACAAACGCTAAAACACACCTGGTGTGTGCAGCATCCTCCACCTCTCCACGGCTTTAAGTTTCTCCTCTGCCGACTGTCTCTCGTCGACCAGCTGCATTTCAGATGTTAAATGTTTTCCTCAGTATGTGAGGATTTGACAAATATTTATTGAAACTCTGTCGTTTGTGTAAAAACAAAACAGAAGCGTGGAAGGAAAACAGTGCCACCGCTTCCGCCTCTGTCTTCTTCTTCTCCTGTCGGTAAAGCCAGCGGCACAGCAGCGCCCCCGTGTGTTCTCACACATGTAACGCGCCACACAATTAAACTGACCTTAACCCCATAAAATCAAACAAACACGAGATAAAATCTGATCATTTTTAACATATTGTAAGTTTAGCTTTTAGGTTTGATTTACTTTTCATACACAATGATAATTCAAGGTGCTTCTAATCTGCATAACATTGATTAACATAATAAAATCTGGTCCTTAAGCTGTTCAGGAAACACTCCACATTTATTTATGGTCATTATTTTGCTGTAACTGTTTACTTGATCAATACATTTAATCATTTGTTCTATAATTAGAAATTAAAAATGGTGATACATGATCAAATGTGTTTGTGTTTAAGCAAGAATCCAAAAAACGCATACTGGATATTTAGGACTGAGTCTGTAACTGATAATTTTATGTATTAATTCATCTGCTGATTAATTAAATTATCTTTTGCTTTATAAAAAATTAAAAAACCTCTTGATAAAAATAAAAGAGAAAACATTCTTTGCAGGCCAGTGAGGAATATGGTGGAGCTCAAGTTGATCATCAACAAACAACAAGCAGATAATCTGCCATAACTGAGGAATACAACTGTGGATTTCCTGCAGTCTGATGACTTTAAATGTCTCTTTTACCAACAGTCTACAGACAAACAGCAACTGTTCACAGCAGAGGTAGGTCATGTGTGAAAAAATAAATAAATAAAATAAGAATATCTGTCTCTGAGCTAAAGACTTATCAGCTGCGTGGACTCATTCCTGTGAGTCTGAAGATGTTTTCTCAGATCCTCTTTCCTCAAGCATCCTTCACCGCAGACGCTGCAGCAGTGTGCTCGCCGTCCTTCGTGCACGCCCATGTGTTTCGTCAGCGAGCTGCCTGCGGGGAAACGCTTCCCGCAGACGTTGCACAGATACGGCTTCTCACCTGTGTGCGACCTCATGTGGATCTTCAGCGCCCCGCTCTTGTAGAAGGTTTTGTCACAGATGAGGCACCGATGCGTCGACTCTCCAGTGTGGATCATCATGTGTGTTTTCAGAGTCCCCCTCTGTCTGAAGCCTTTCCCACAGACGCTGCACAGAAACGGCTTCTCTCCTGTGTGGATCCTCATGTGAGCCATCATATACTCCTTAAAGCTGAAGCTCTGACCGCACACGCTGCAGGCATACGGCTTCTCACCTGTGTGAACTCTCATGTGCCCAATTAGATTTCCGTTTTGTGCAAAAGCTTTGCCGCAGAAGCTGCAGACGTACGGCTTCTCTCCTGTGTGGGTCCTCATGTGCATCTCCAGTTGTTTGAGGCCCTCAAAATGTTTTCCACAAACCTCACAGTCGTTCGTTCTGATGTAAGTCTGCATGTGAAGCCTCAGTCTCTGCTCAGACTCGAAACGTTTCCCACACACGCCACACACATCCGTATCCCTCTCTTCTTCTTGCACATGCTTCAAAAATGAAGCTCTGTAGCAGAAAGTCTTACCACACACTTTACAACAGTACTTCAGATGCGACACATCCTTATGGTGCTTCTTCTTAGCTCTCTTCCGTGCGTTTGACTTGTTGGTCTCATCATTATCACCGTCTCTGCTACTGTCACTTTCCTTCCAGTCCTCGTCACTGTCAGACACTTTATTCTCGGTGTCAGAGCACTCTGACGACGACTGTCCCTCGTCCGTTTTATCCCTGCAGCTGTTTTCTTCGTTGTGGGCCTGTAAATGCACCTTCAAGCTCTCGACAGAGGCCAAACGTTTTCCACACACCCCACACAGATCTGCCACCTGCTCATGCTTCAGTACATGTTTCAGAAAAGAGCGTTTGTACCAGAAAAACTTTCCACACACTCTGCAGCAGCTCTGCCCGGTAGTTTGGTTCTTGTTTGCTGGAGAAATATTCATTTTCTGCTCAGCTGCATCTTTATGGGAAGACCTTTCACATGCTTTGCTACAGTCCTGATTTTGTCTTAGCCTGCGACATGATTCTTCTTTTGTTTGATTTAAGTGATTCCTGAAAAACACCCTCACTCACAGCTTTAGGATTTGCTGATGACGGAATCTCAGAGTCACTAGATGGCGCTCCACACCGCTCTCCTGGAGTTTCTGCCTCCAGACTAGTTGCAGAGCTCTTTTCTGTGTTTTGTGTTTGGTGAAGATGTGAGGGTTTACCATGGATTAACTCAGCGTCCGTCTCCGTGGCTGCATCTTTAAATTGTGGGCGAACAGATGGACTGGAGCTCCTGCACTGCTCACACCTCTGCTGCTCTGAGGGAGCAGAGAGCAGCAGTCTGTCTAAGAGAAAGACAAGTAGACACCCCAAATAAATAATAAGTCATAATTTTTTTCAATAATTTTTTACTATATAAATTGTTTTAACTGTTTTATGCAGTAATTTGCATGAATATTTTGAAACCACTGCCTCATACTCACCCATCCAATTCTCCAGGATCTTCAATATCTCATCTGCAGCAGCCGAGAGTTGCTGTTCAGGTGACATCTCTGCAGGAGGGAAGGAAAATAATGAATGAATGAATAATGAATGAATGAATAATAATAATAATAAATGAACTAATGACACACAGCTGCTCAACGAAGCTGCTTTAACAGAAACTAAACATCCATAATAATAGACAAAACAACCCCAAAGAGACACGTCCACCACCTGAAACACACGTGTCCTTTGATAAGTTGACTTATTAAGTTCTGAGTTTCCAAACCTGATGTGAGCAGCATCCTCTCCACAAACTCAAGTATCTGCTGTGCAGCTGCGGACAGACTCTGTGTGACCAGCGACCTCAACACCCGCAGTTCAGACATGATGCACCGGCACAGGACAGACAGGTAGACAGACAGGTAGACAGGTAGACAGGTAGATATATAGACAGACACACACGCCGCTCTGCTTCCGCCTCCGTCTTCTTCTTTCGGTTAATTTTATCGTTTGATGGCACAGAAGCGCCACCTAGTGTCCTCACATGTTAAACCAATTCAACAAATAATGATTCTACTGTTGCAGGGTGGTCAAAGCATTAGAAACATCTCTTTAATATGATGAGAAAGACAATAAAACCTTGTAAAAGTAGGTTTTATTGCAGAGCTGCTGCAGTAGATTGAACAGGTGAAACTTCCACTGACTACACGTCTGTTTATGAATTCATGTTTTATCCATTGTGCCTCTGATTATTCTTGTTTTTGCTTCTCAGACTGAAGACTGATCTGTTTGCATCACCATGCATTCTGCAGAACACAGACAAATATTGAATGTTCAGCCTGCACCGCTGACCTTCTGTACACTGACTGATACGCAGAGGAATGACGTGTGGAGCTGTGTCATCACTGCAGGCCGGCTAAAGGCCAGGGCTTTAGGTTACGTTAATGATTTATCTCAGTGCAACTTTACTAAAATTGAGTATGTATTCACTTCAAATGCGTTCGTGCTAAAGCCAAAATAGATCTGGAGTGATCTAGTGGGGGGGTGATGAGTGCATGTTGCAAACTGCAGTGTCGTCACTTTGATTTGCACACAGTCAACCATTTGCTTTGACTTTATAACTATATTGCAGTTGAATTATCAGTTTATCCTCTGACGCTTTTAGGTCAAATGTTTTTGTAGATTTTATTTGATGTTAAAAACACACATTTCATGGATCATTTTCAAATACCACAGCCAAAGAAAGTGCTCATCCTGCTCCTTTAAACTGCAAACATTCATAAAATAATTTAAAACACAAATAAAGATTCAATAAAATGACATCTAATCTAATCTAATCCTTCCCTTTGGATATCATTACTGCATCTTATCTTTTTTTTTTTTTTTTCAGCTGGCAACAAGTGCAAGTTGTTGAATGACCAGGTTATTCCATCAATGGATGTTTTGTTCCCTGATATCACACTCATACTCCAAGATGACAAATTCAGGATTAATCAGGCTCAAATTGTGAAAGAGTGGTTCAGGGAGCAGGACACATCATATTCACCACCACAGAGTCCAGAGCTGAACCCCTCTGAGAAGCTTTGGGAAGTGCTGGAGAAGATTTTGTGCAACGGTTCAACTCTCCATCATTAAATATGTGTGACAAATTCATGCAACTCTGGACGGAAATAAATGTTGTGACACTGCAGAAGCTTATTCACACAAAGCCACAGTGAATGTGTGACGTAATCAAAGCTATAGTATATATTGTATTTTCTTTGAAGTACTACTGTGAAAGTCATGGGTTACACAGTAATCTACCAGTGATCATAATAATTCAACCATGTTAATATGATTATACTTACTAAGTATAGTTTAGTTTTAACTAAAAGTACCTTTTTGCTAATCATATACCTATTCCTCTACTTGATTTAAATGTGAGTGATGGACTTTTACTTAAGTAAATTACCTCAGCAGTTCTTCCAGCAGTGAGCAGTGGAGACGTTTCACTGTTTGTGAGTGGGGACGTAAATGCTATAATATAAATATATAAATATAAATGCTAAAATGCTAAAGAGTGTAATTTTATGGTGCAGTAAAGCCAAGTCACTTGCATTTCAAACATTTTATTACAAAATATTCCAAACTGTCTCCTTATACCTTTGATAACATTTAAAATACACTTTTATCACATGTTAAACAACATTTTAAAGCTTTGACTGATTGTCAAATGTCACATTTAACAGCTGCATTTTTGTCCCTTTCCAGGACACTGTAATTATAACATTCAGCTAAATTTAGAATAGTGCTTTCACTCAGTGTCACACAGTGCACAAAAAGTTCAGTGTCCAAATGACACAAGTGACCATTTGCCATTGATCTCTTCTGTTTTTCCTGAGGCTCAGTTAACGTCATGAATGCATTAAGCATCAGAGTGTTTCTGATCTAGAAGAGACGCAGCAGCTCCACTTCACTAGTCCTTTGATTCTCACACTGCTGTTCACAGTCCCTTTTTGTTCTGCAGGCTCAGAGCTCCGTTCACACAGTATGGGATGATGCTGACCGTGACCAGAGGCACAGTGGCGCTCTTGCAGAAGGACAGCAGGTAGAACAGGGCTGCAGTGTGCGTGGGAGGTTTCACAGAGTCAAACAGGTGCAGCAGGAACAGAGAGCTGATGATGCACCCCGCTTTGACCAACGTGCTGCTGCTCTTCTTGGTCTCGGTGTACAGTGGTGAGTGAAGCCCCAGGCCCAGGCCAAACAGGGTGCCCATGTTACGCAGGAGGCTGGCAAAGGGCGTGGTGTCCAGGTGGACCCACTCGGGCCTAACGCACCATTTCTGGGCTTTCTCCAGGGTCCACAGCAGGTCTACACCCAGAGCTTTGAGCAGGACGTAGAAGCCAACAGCGAAGGAAGTCAAGAAGAGAGTGGTGTAGAAGTACTTCTTCATGCTGGCACTGTAGATCCACTCAGTTCTGTTGAAGGCTTCAGCCACAATCATGCCTTCAAGGGAAGCAAAGTGAAAATCCCAAATCAATATTTGTGATACTAAACCACAGCCTTTTTATTTGCATTAAAGCTGCACAAGGTTTAGTCTATTCAGACCTAGTTGTTCAATTATTGACATTATTATTTAAAATAAATCTGTATACAGACCTGTGATAACACCTGCAACAACCTGGTGGGGGAAGTGGGCAGCGATAAAGACCCTGGAGAGACAGACACACACCTGGACTCCCCAGAATAACGTCCACAGTAGAGCCTTAAGATACCTGTCAAAAAACAAACGCAGATAAATAAACCATAATTTTAAAGCAGTGTAACAATTGACGCAATAATTTTTTCTCTCATGAGAACATCAGCTGCCTGGACATCAAAACAACTCAGGTCCATCCTCAATCAGAAGTCAATGATCAACCACAGCACAGGACACATACCGCGTCTGCAGCGATAAGCTCTGAGTGGAAGGAAATGGTAAACAACCCTGACATCAACAGGTTGTTGTTTGGTTTTGTTGACTCACCAGTCTTTGCTGGTGGATTTCTTGCTCCCATGTTTCACCCTGCTGGTCACAATGGCCAGGATGGAGGTCACCAGGGTGTAGTAGACACCTGCAGCTCCCATAGCATGGCCAGACGGGCTGCCTGCACCACACAAAGTACGAGTCAGGATCAGATTCATTCACTTTTACTACAATTTATGAATGAATGAATGAATGAGGACCAAACATTTAACTGTTCTGTTTCCACTCCACTACAGCTTCAATTACTTTTCATTTTACATGTTTATAATATAATGTGATAAACAATGACCTATGTTCATATCAATTGTATATTTCCTTACAACCTGCCAGACTACTTTCACTTTCAGTGGTAAATTAATACTTGTATTTTTATTTTTACTACTACTTAAGCTATAGAATACCACTGATTACAAGGATGGATAACAAACAGAACAAGGTCAGATCCTCTAAAACACAATAAAAGCACAGTGTCACGATCTAGAATTCAGTTTAGTGCTGCAAAAATTGTGCTTACACATGTAAATTAATTTCTATTTAATTAAATGACCACACAAGAAAAGCCAAGGCTGTGTAATATTACAAAAAATGCATGAACAGCGACATATCTCACCTGGCCCAGTCTCACAGGTCATGGGGTACTGCTCAATGTGAGGAGGGACAGTGTTTGCATAATAGGGCGTCTCATGGACCCACCAGTAAGGCCTCTCCCCAAACAGAATCCTGTAGCAGAAAACAGAAACGTGCATTCAGCCATCATCTGAAACATATATTACACACCGTGATGTCACAAACTCTGATTCCATACTCACCATTTGAACACCAAGTTGAGCCAGTCTCCAATCACAGCCACCCAGATGAGTTTAATGCCCACAGACGGCCGCAGGTGAAACCAAAGTGGGAAGAAGATGAAGAAGGTGTTCCTCAGATCTGCCGCCCAGGACACCCAGAGAAACAAGCTCTGGGCGTCCTGATAGTTGCTCTGCAGGTAGTGGGTGCTGCTCACCCCAAAACCCTGCGTGGCATCCATGATAGCATCAAGCATCTTCGCCACAGGAGGTTGAAATGAAGTGTAAGTGACTCAGACGAGAAAAGGGACTGTTGCTATCAGTGACACAGCTGGTTGGTTTTATACCAGTGGGACCCACTACCCAAACGCATGCACACGCTGATCTTTGGACCTTGCACATGTGTAATAAAACACTGCGACTGGAGTTGCGGTGGTTTGTCACATAAACAAGTGGGAAAGATAGAGGAGAACGGAACGTCAATGGGTACCTTTATCAGTAAACTACACTACGTAACACGAAGAAAGGAAGTCAGGTTACCAGTGGGTTTGTGACCCAAATCAAACTGATGGTGTTCACATTTCTTTTTTAATCGTTCTGCATGTTCTCTTCATTTCTTAGGATTTAGTTCACCGTGCTCATTTCTAGACTAAAACAAACTGTGAAGACCTTTTTCTACATTCATTCTTTCCCATTACTGGAGCCTCTTGGTAATGATTTCCCAGTTGTGCATGCTTTTCTTTGGTCGTCTGGTGAAGACATGTCACTTGTCAGAGCAATGGAGTAATCCATAGGTTACATAAGGAGATCAATGATTAAATGATTGGGTCTGGACTGAGGTGATAAAAGGGAAAAATCAGATTGGCAGGTTGTAGGTCGAGCACAAGTCGTTCTGTTGTGACAAAAGAGGCTCAGGGACATCCCCACAGATGAGCTCATAGCGTGCCTTGTTTTGAGGGACATGTTCATGATAAGAATAGCATCATATCTCACAGTGGGGTCCCAAGCTTGCGTAGGAAGGGGGGAAATGACTCACTTTACTCTGTCAAAGGGAGACATTTGTAAGCCAAGATCAATGGATTTCACAACAACTGGCTGAGAGTGCGAACAGAAGCTCACAGAGGAAAAGAAAGTTAATTTATTTCTCTTAGACAACTATAAGGAATGAAACCAAAAAGAGGCTGTACCCCCCTGTCTCACGTGTTTCTTTATATATTTCTAGACCAAAGCAAAAGACAGGAAAGCAAAATATCAAATGATCCTTCATCTAAGTGTCGAACAGGAGCTCAGAGTTTCTCAGGTCAGCATCATTTGAGTTTCTGATTTCTGTGATCATGATGTAGAATGGTCGTCCACCAGTTCAGTCCCAGGCTTCTACTGTGTCTTTGTCTAAGTGAAGTTAGGTGCACTTACTGAACTGGAAACTAATGTATGTACTATGCAGACAGAGTCATTAGAGATATTTCCCTCCCTCAGGGATGAGTCTTTCATCTTTCAATAGTTTCATCTATTTCTAATTAAAATTTTCTCTGAGCTATTTTCTTTTTTATTACTAAAAGAAATAAAGGTGTTCCTGGCATCATGTGGTCTGTCAGAGGGGTGGCAGCTGATTTCTGCTGTGATCTTCTGCATTGTAGCACCGGGGGCCTCTGGGGTGTAAAGGTTAAGGAACCTGTCCGCACTGTCCCAAAGGCAAACAACATAGCTAGCCTTGAGTAAAGTCCAATGTGGATCATTCTGAAACAAAACACAGGGGACTGCCTGAAAGAGTTTGGCAGCAAACTAACCAACAACAGAGGTAAAACACAGAAGATCGTCATCCTCAGGTTGTGGTATCATGGATCTTCTCCACAGCTGGGGGGTTGAGCTGGCGGTCCATCTCCAGACCAAGTACAGCAAGTATGAGGACTTGTTTGGACTGGCGTCCACCGTGGCTGATCTGCACACCACTTTCTTCTGGTTGTTCCCCATCTGGTTCCACCTGCGGCGGGACACGGGGCTCAGGCTCCTGTGGGTGGCCGTCATCGGAGACTGGCTCAACCTGGTCCTGAAATGGTAACAAATCCAACAATGAGACACACAAAGGGAGAAAATCAGCTGTATGTTGAGTTGCTTTGGTTTCTCTGTGGCAGGGTTCTGTGTGGGGAGAGGCCGTACTGGTGGGTTCATGAGACCCGGTTTTATGGAGCAGGACCTGCCCCTTCTCTGCACCAGTTCTCCATAACATGTGAGACGGGACCAGGTACAGCTGACTGTGTCTGTTGCAGTAGAGTTGTTAGATCCAGTACTGTGATCTACTTTAATCTAATCACTCCTCAACATGAGGAGCTAATGAAACACGATGATTTACATTTTAAGTCTGTTCCTTACAGGAAGCCCTTCAGGTCATGCTATGGGTGCAGCTGGGGTCTGGTTTGTGATGGTAACAGCGCTGCTTTCTGTTGCAACAGGGCGGCGATGCCCACCTCTAATAAACAAGTAAGTGTCAATACATATCATGTTGTCAGTTTCTCTTAAGAGTCAGATAAAAACCTTAATTCCTGTTTTCACCTCCGTGTCTCAGATTCTTGCAGATTGGTCTGTGGATGCTGATGGGCCTGGTCCTGCTGGTGGTTTGCATGTCCAGGGTCTACATGGCTGCACACTTCCCACATCAAGTCATAGCTGGAGTCATCACAGGTTAGTCTGAAGCAACATCTAAGATCATTACTGCTATTAGTGGTTTTTACAACAATAGAACTTATGACAATTTAGGGGCTATTTAACTTTGTGCAAATGATGAGATAGGACGTTTATATTATGATAATAAATACATGTATTTAACAACTATAGTTAACTCGCAGATTATTATTTTACAAACAAAATAAATTATGAACTCATAAAACATGTCGTAGCTTAAAGAGGTTAAACAGCTCTAACATTACAGTTACATTACTCATGATCTAAACCACAATAAGTGTTATAATAACTTTTCACATGTTGTTGATGCTACTTTTCAATACAATCCTCTTTCTCTGTTTTTGTCTCAGGTCTAGTTGTAGCTCAGCTTGTGTCCAATCAGAAATGGATCTACACGGCCAGCATGAACCAGTACTTCTTCACGACGCTGTTCTTGACCTCCTTCGCTGTTGGTTTCTACCTCCTGCTGAAAGCTCTGGGTGTAGACCTGCTGTGGACACTGGATAAAGCCCAGAAGTGGTGCATCAGGCCCGAGTGGGTCCACCTGGACACCACGCCCTTCGCCAGCCTCCTGCGTAACATGGGCAGCCTGTTTGGCCTGGGTCTGGGTCTGCACTCACCACTGTACAACAGCAACAAGAAGAACACAAGTGCCATTTTCAAGATAGGATGCATTACTGTCTCTTTGTTCTTGCTTCAGTTCTTGGACGGATGGACATTTTCCGCTGAAAACCACATGACTTTTTACTTCCTGTCCTTCAGTAAGAGTGTAGTCGCACTTTTGGTCCCGACCACCATGGTGCCCTGGGCTCTGTGCTGGATTTGCAGTGGAAAGGAAGAAGACAAGAACTTGTGAATTAGCAATTTGTAGTTTCAAGTCAATTGTCACATTTTCTGTATTTACCAGGACTGTTTTATTTCTTTACATGGTTAACAGGTAAACAGGAGTTTGATGCTTGGGAAATGTGTTTACTGTCATTTTCCTCCTGACATGTAGATGATAGTGACCTCTTGACCATCTCACGTTGAGTGGAGCCAGTTAGCTTCATTTAGAAAAGCAGCAACTGTGGTTCTGTCAAAAGCTGACAGCCTAGCCTAAAATATCTGCATAAAACATCCCCAGCAGCACAGCAAATGTCTGTTCTGAACATGCTTTCCCATAGGAAGAAGATATAACATGTTAATTAGTGAGTTTTACAGGTGCCGGCTGATGGACTTTGGTCAAATTATGTTTTTCTTTTGGTCTGTGTTCAGTGTTCAAGGTCTTCCAGTGTTGACTGTCTGATTATCACAAATGTCTTTTCTCTCAGAAAAAGTCTGCAGGCGCCCCTTCACTGTCAAAACAAGTACACGCATCGTGTACTAAATACTTCTATACAAATGCACAATTGCAGTTTTTTAATGCAGTGATGAACAAATAATAGAAAGAATTATAAATAAAAAACACTGCAGAACCAATCAGATTTTAGAAGAGCTGGTGGTTTTCTGTGAATGTCTCAGACTGATACTGATTAATTCTCTGGCAGGAACAACTATCAAACATTAACCAGAGCATGTTCTCTTTACTCAGCAGTCCCACATAGTGACACTGCCGTTCACCACAGCCGTGCGCTTTCAAAAGAGACACAGAGGGTCAAGGGGCAGAATACGTTGGACACAACACGTGTGTCCCTAAAGGCATTTAAAACAGTACGTTGTTCAGGCAACATGTCAAAGAAACGTCAGGTGTGTGTGAGCAGACACACACACAGTGGTTTATATTAACAAGTGTTTTTCTCACTTCTGATCACAGATCTGATCTTATCTCTGCAGATTTCTCACGAAAGACAAACAACATGATGTAGTTCACTGTATTTATTACTTTATTATTATGTATTAATTAATTCAGGCTGAATCTGACCCCACTAAAAACAGCTTTTTTTGTTTCTTTAAAGTTGGGACATGGGGGTAAATGAGAATATTGCAACACAAGTCAGCTGGTTCCAACCTCACTGCTAGATGCTGCTTACTTTTACTCGTGGCACCTTTAAGTATAATTTTGAGATACTTTATTGACCCTCTGTTTCCAATTTTCTATTGCAGTTTACATTCATGTCTGTGCAGACTCAGTTCATAATCGAGTCCAAGTGGACATTTGCCAGATGTGATGAAAGTTCCTACAGATGTTCCAGAGATATTAGATTGGGGAAAAATGTAGGGTCACAGCACCGTGGCTATATTTCTGTGAACTGACTCCTGATAGTTGAAGTATATTTTTCACATAATTCAGATTTTAGGTGCAGTTATTCTACTACTTAAAGTTTATCTTTGCACTTTTTGCAGATGCAGGACCTAACAGCTTTTCCCCTCCTGACACAGGTAAAAAGTGCTAATCAATTTCAGTCTTACTGATGTGACATAACATTATAGATAATGTGAAAAGATATGTGACTTTAAGCGTTTAGTGAACATTTAAACGCACAATATGTGCTTAGCTTCATTAAAGAGGATTTTAAAAGAAACTACAAAGTCTTGTGTTAATAGTAGAATTTACATTTAAGTTATGGTGTAAACAAACTAATTCTATCAATGTATTTGCCTGAGTTGTGTGTAGTGGAGAAGATAAGATTTCCTTATCTCAAGACTGAATGAACAGTGAATGAAGACCACGTACGGCAGCGAGAGGCGGGTGGCGTGTCAGCATTTTCAGTTGAGAGCAGCAGGCTTGTGCTTTGAGTTTAGTGGTATGGGCATGCTACAGTGACATCTGCAGGTCACAAAGACACCCCTACATGCTTTCTAATAACATATTCACCTAATAACCAACAAGCAACCCCAAATATGCCAAAAAATTTCAAACCTCTTATCAAAAATCTTTATTCAACAAATCAATGCCTCAACATAAGAGATGCTTTGGTGACTTTTGAATTTTCACTGAAAAATCAATAAGCCTGTGGTCCTGAAACCTGCTTATATCCGTGTTTCTTACGACTATATTGTGTAATGTATAACATTCAGAGCAAAAAAAAAATGTCATGTCGCATTTCCTATAAACAACCATCCTCTACAAGATGCATTAAGAGTCTAATATAAAACCTAAATTTATAACATAAAATGAGTAACATTCACTGAAGCAACAAGCAAGAAACAAACCACTCTGCATTTCTTCTTAAGAGCTATAAATGAAGCAATTTCACAAAGATCTGAGGACAAGCCGTTTAATTAAAATTAAAAAATACATAGCGCTTTTTGTTGTCTATGATCCGTCTCCCCACTTACTGAGAGAATAATTATGTCTTCAAAGGGTTTAAAACAAGAAACAATATCTTACAATTAAAACAAAAAAACATTTGCATTGTGTCCATCTACTGAAGCACGTTTTTTCTTTTTCAAACAGGGCTATGTTGATTGTATTGAAGTCGGTGAATGTCTACTTGTAGTCCTGTGGACCAGGGCCAGGCTACTGTAGCTCAACAGGCAAGGCAGGGAGACTGAGGCGGCGATGGGTGATGGTGGTGGTGGAGGCTGTGATGGCAGGATGAACATCAGTACAATGCGTCAGCATTACTGCTTCGAGGCCTCTTGATCTTCTCAATGTTCTTCAGGATCATGTCATGTAACGTTACCTGTGTGGAAACAGAACATGAGGAAAAGCATAAAGAGCGAATACTGGTCAACACTGTCACTTTAAAATTTAAGAAATATTATGCAAGTAAAAAGACAGATCATGACATACATATTGATTTCTGAGCTCCGAAACTATGATCTTCAGACTGATGTATTCCTTCTCATCAATCTCTGTTACTGTGCGCCGATAATCCTCCTATTAATATATTTGGAAAAAAAAGTTAGACTTTTATTTTACAACTTACTCTCACAGTGAATCGCAATCCTTAACACAGAGTACAAACAGCAGTTTCAAGTATTTCACCTTTGTTTATAAGACTTTTAAACGTATGTCAAAGGGTTTTTTCCAAATCAATTGATGTTACTGTTTCCGAGTTTTTAAGATCTCAGTCAGCAACCCCCAAAGTTTCATTAAGGCTTTATTTAGCCATCACTGCTTACTGTACAAACACATTAATTTAAACGTCGTGTAAACCTTTTGTTGCTCCCTTTATGCCGTCTCTTGTTCTATCTGAAGGTGTTTTGATTCTGTTTAAATATAGTTCACTTACCACATGTGGATATTTTGCTATTTTAGAAACCAGCTTTGCTCTTGTGATGTAGTATCTAGAATTGAAGAAGGCAGATGTGGAAACTTGTTAACCGACACCGAACACATCTTATAAATTATAAAAACACAAAGACAAAACTGTAGCTAACAATGGTCCTAATTTGGCACCAGGTTCGTGTCACATAATAAACTGTGTATGAATGATTAGAAAGAGAATAAACCTTGATATCTGGTCGAGGTAGGATGCTGCCTCTCCTTCAACCGTTCTGAGTTCTGCTACCGTCTCCTCCTGAATTGATACTCCAAAGTTGTTTCCATCTTCTATCCTGGGAATGAGCAGCTGAACCCACATTTTGACCTGCACAAGAAAACTAATTCAATCAGAAAAAAAAGAGAAACAGAAAAACCTGGGATGCTATCAGTCAGGTCAAACAGGATGGTAATTGTCTTAGGAGTGGAGCTCAGGATGTGTAATGTTTTTCTTTGTGCAATGAATGAGGGAGTGTGCTCATTGGTTAAAGACTTTACTCACTGTGTTACATTTCTCTATGAGTGTCCTGATCTCTGGCTTGACCTTTTCAATAAGATCAACAAGATTTGCATTGCTCTTCATCATCCCACCAGGCATGACGAAGACTTTGGTGCCGGTCACTGGAAGGGAAGGACATGGCATTATTAAGATATTAAAGGGCAGGAAAATGTAAGATGTCCTTTAAGTACATGTTTGTCTTGCAACAACAGCAAAGGTTGCTCTAATAATGATGCTCCTCATATGAAAAATGACTAAAATGACTTATCCTGCCAAGAGTCTGGGTAGAGTCTACTAGAATTCTACTTCTACCTATATAAACTGACTGATGTGATTACACTCACCCATGTCATCCCCACCTCCATCATCCAGCTTCCTCTTTTTGGCATTTTGCTGTGAAACAAATCGAACGGGATTAGATTCCATTCTTTCTTCTGCCCTTCATACTGTGGTTATTTTAGGGATTTAGTCTTAAATGGAGGCTCACCGCTTCTAGTCCGTCATGCAGTTTCGGAATCAAGATGGGGTCTGGCACAGTCAGGTTTATCTCAGAGTGAATCTCCTTTAGTTCCGTGATGTTTATGATTGGGTCCTGAAAAACATAAAGATATGAGCTGGAGTATTTATCTCTACAACTCATGCTCTGTGATTGGACGGTTTATTTTGGGCGATATGTCCACACATAGATCTGAGATATGGATTTAGCTGCTTTTACATTAACTGACCTTAAGGAAGTGATCAAGTTCCAGTAACTTCTTAGGGAAGAAATTTGCAACTAGATCCTCTGCCTGAAAGACATGCAAATGTTTAGTTAGGTGTAGATTGGAAAATAAGAAGTTTTCACTGTTATAACTGAAAATACAATTTTATCAAGTGAATCCATACTTACTTCCGCAGTGATACGTTCCCTGAAAGCATCGACCTGCAAACACAGACACAAGACAAGATGCAAAAATCAGACCCATCTAGCACCTTAAGAATCTGAAACCTGCTGCCTCCATGTTCCCTTTAATCCTGTGCAACCAGACTTATGCACTGAAACACACACATTGTTAGAGTTTGTGGTAACTTTATTTATTTTCAAGCATCATGACTATAACACGTGTGTAAACTTGTGCTATATCCTTCCACATGATTTGTTTGTTTTTTGCCTCTTACCTTTATTTTAATGCCTTTTAATCTGCCCATGGACTGAATATGAAAACTACTCTTTTGACATTTACATTATTTGATGTTAACTTGTGTTGTCCCTGATAAATAAGTGAATAAAATAACTTGATAAATGCTGCTGGTGTGTCAGTAGGTCCTGGCTCACTTCCATAGCTCATTATGTGGGGACACCTAGAAATAGACTAGGGGAAAGCTAAAATATGTATACATATATATTCACAATAATATATGACACAGAAAACCACAAGTTCAACGTTTATGAACTCTAAATATTTTTAACTTAAATTAAATTAGCTAAAACTATTCATTTAATAGTCAATATATTTTGGTGCCTGAGGTTTGATTCATAAGAAAGATGTAACTTGTGTAAGACATGTCCTTGTACTGTTCATCACTGGTGGTTCAGAGATAAACACTATAACAAAATAAATCAAATAATATTATAAATAAAGGAAAGAAGATAAATTAAAAGCTGTAAATTTAAGTAACCGGACGCCGGTAACGGCAGCTTCACTGGCTAACTTGGCAGCTAATAAGGCCTCTTTTGTACATGTGGTCTCTCCAAACAAGCTCTCATTCATACACGCACTACTTTAACGTGAACGTCGCATCACTCCTCGTGAAAATGACCGTCACCGTGACACAGCACCTGTCGGAAGGTTTGACAGGTGTGTAGCGACCGGCGGGAAACAAACCGGTTAGCCGCGTTAGCTGCTCTAAGCCTGACCTTATCAGAGCTACAAAATGTGGCTAACAAGCTAGCCAGCAAATAGCAACAACAAAACGTCATATAACCTTATCCGAGGTTCCTGAAAATCAAACCTTACCTTAGTTTTAATTTCATTGTCCACCTTGAGGAGTGAAGACATCTTATGTGATCAAAAAGGCGACGAACGATTGTCTCCACAGCATTAAATTCTCTGTAAACGTGTGGCTTCTTACTTGTCAGCCACACTTGTGTGAGCTTAAAGATGACGACATCATCATGCGACAGGAGCGCATGTTAATGACTGCGCGTGCGCGAAACAGTGTAAACAAACAGGGCATTAAAACTGACTGATCATCCAACATGCAGCATGTTTTGATTCAGTTCACTGTGTTATTTTATACTACAGGTCAATGTTATGATGATAAATGATAAATAATGTGAATATCCCGTAACTGTAAAGCACGAATTTGTTATTCACTCTCACCTGAATAATAAACTGTGTCTCAAAGGGTTGTCACTGCCAGCACAAAGACAATGAAATTGGTTGTCCTTGTGAAGGAACTATTTTGTTACGGAAATATTTTATTTAAAATATCTAAAGCATCTTTGTGGGCATTTCTTCTATGTGAATCTTTGTAATAAATTGAATAATTAAAAGACTGCAACTTGAAGTTGCAAAGGTTATTTTAGACAGTTGGCAAAGGCATTCCTAATCATTATATGTACTGCCAATTAGTTGGTCCATAATACTACAACAGCATGTATTAATCATTTAGCCTATATATTTTATTAGGAGTTTGTCTGAAAAGTAGCAGCAAGAGTAGTAGTAACTGTGAAATAAATGTGGAGCCAAAAAATACTATATATCACTCTGAATTGCAGTGATGTAATAGACGTAGTGAAAATAGAAATACACATTTAAACACCAAAGTGAGTTTGGTTCCAACTTACACAGACAGTGGTCCTCCCTGTGATCTGTAGTGCAGAGCCACCACCAGTAGGTGTCGCTAATTCACATTTAAGCAGTGTTTGTCCACCGCCAATAAGACCAGCGAAGAAGAGGAATCGACGTCACAGTATTTTTCTCGACGCAGCTGACGATGTAAACAAGAGAAGACGGTCGAGGGCAACGGGGATCAAACAGGCCGGTCGCGATTATCTTCTCATAAACGGCTGACATGGGGCTCCCTGTTACTATTAAAATCAATTTCCGGGGCAATGTGAAGAGATTTCTGGCCCAGGATTTGGACAAACTGGAGTGGGAATCCGTGGAAGCCTGGGTAAGCTGCTAGCTCAAGTGTTAAGTGCTAAACGCTGGCGCAGTTTGGTGAGGAGCAGGCCCAGGCATGGCCTAGACCCGTAAACAATCAGCCAGCTGAAGGACATCCGAGACGGCTGAGTCCTTTTTTAAGCTAGCGAATATGTCTCAAAATACACAAAAAGGAAAATGTCTTGCTTTGCTTAATTGTGTGTGTGTACAGCTCCAGCAGATATTTCTCTGTGGGCCATTCAGAGGTGAAAAGTAACCGAGTGCATTCACCCAAGGGACATTACTGCACCTAAACACAACACTTTACTTTTATCTTATGTTGCTTTTACTTTTACTCCACCACAGTTTGGAGGAAAGTTGTGTATTTAATCAGAAATGTTTGAAGAGTATTGTTGTTTTTCTTTCAGCCACATCTGGTTCTATTATTAGTTATAGTTTTTTTAGTTCAGATTATTTTAGCATAATGTTTGCTGTATTGATTTACGTTTTATTTCAGATTAAAGCATCATTCAGGATCAACCATTTTCAAGTCAAATACTTTGATGAGGACAACGAAGAGGTAAGAATGTGCATATCATATTTATTTTATATTAGTTTAAGATTAATAATGTTTTGTTTGGGGGGTACGTTCATGAGCTCATTGTGATCTTCTTTATTTCAGATTTGCATAAACAGTCAAGGTGAGACTTTTCTTTAGTTTTTTATAATTCATGAAATTTAACCCACCTTTTAAAATGTAAAAGTTAATAAAACCAAGTCATTGATAATAAAAAATAATAATTTTACTTGCATCTCTGTTAATAATTGATTATTGTTGATTTGTTTTTTCAGACGAATATGAAGAAGCCATCAAGGTACTGCAGCAATGATGAACTTCTGTTGAGTGGATACAGGAAAACATTTAACAACCTTTACTTTCTAGTTGACCTTTACTGCACATATAAGGTGGAAAAGGAAATAATTATTATGTGTGTTTGTGTACTTATTATTATGTAGAGTGCAGAGAAGCAGGGGAACCAGTTGCACATGAATGTATACAAGATGAAAGGGCAGGCCTGCGGGGGCCCTCTGAAGACAGAAGTGAAGGAGCTGAAAGGAGACCTCCGGCCTGCTCCTCCTTATCCATCAAGGGTCAAAACAGTCGACAAAGGCACACAGGTCACCCCAGAGCGAGAAGCTGTAAGGAAGCAAACTGACTCTCCTGTTCCTCCATTTTCTTCTTCTTTTAATTTGTCACGTGAAATGCTTTACTTTGTTCTTGGTATTAATAAGCTGGAACACATACCTTACATAAGCGTCACTCACTGTTTATTGGCTCTTGTAATAAAATTATATTTTTGGCATCTTACATATTTTATTAACCTCAGACAACATTTTCATTGCCAATGGATTTAACATGGAAGCCACAACTGCTGCATGTTTGTGCCTAGTTATTAAAGTCAAGATCAACTCAGGTAATATAAGTAGTTAAACTTTGCATATATTTGATGTATTTGTACACAGGTCCCTGTAAAGGACAGTAAGGGCAACAAACCAGAAGATGAGCCGCCTCCTATGTGGTTCAGATCCTACATGGAGAAGGTAATATTTTGACAGCACATCAACATTTATGTTACGAAAAAACACCTTTAACCCGTTTTGCTTGATGTATAATTATTGATGCTTTCTTTGAAACTAGACTAATATTTTGTCTCTACTAACATGAATCAAACTTCTTTCCATAGTTCAAGGATGAGGTGGTGAAAGAGGTAGTTGAACGAATGTGCAGTGACTTTTCTGGACAGTGTTGTACCCACAAATCCTCTGATGGACCCCCTGAGGATATTGGAGCTACTGGCGGTCTGATGGGGCCTAGGCCGGGCCCCTCCACCTCAAATGGATCAATTGGCTACACGCCAAACTGCAGCAACTGCAACAAACTCACCTCTGAAGGAGCCTACAAGTGCAGGTAGGCATGAAAATATATAATTTAATATATATCAAGAATATATCCAGAGGTAAATAACTAACGACGTGACTAATACAAAAGGGGGGACTGTGAAGTTTTTAAAAGCTGAAATTTCCCAAAGTCAAAAAACGCATCAGCTCATGAATCATTAAGTAACACTGATCGTTTACCTTTACTGATCTGTTTTGTTTTTGCACTTTTATGTTTTTAAACAGCTTTAATAGTATCTATATTGATTTTTTTTTGCTCTTTCCGTGCCAGTGTGTGCCCATCCTGCATCCTGTGTGAGTTGTGCAGACATAGCCATGACCCTAGCCACAACCTCGTGAGAACCAAGACACCTCTCTCCATCCCTGAACATGGAATGTCAGGAGAGTTAAGGTAAACTCCTGAGGCTGAGGATGAATCTTCCTACAGTGCTGTCACTTCAAACATAGCCAGAAATAGATGCAAAGCAGGATACCACAATGTATTAGCAGCTAGATTTATGAGAGTGAATGTGTTTTGTTCTTGGAAAATAAACTTTTGATAGTCAACAAATAGGTGTTCCTGATGACATTTTAAACCAGGTTCCCAAGGCGAGGAGACAGGACAGTGCGCAAGGCCGAGCGACAGCGCCTCAAAGCAGAAAGGAGGCAGCTAAGAGCAGAAGTGAAGGAAATCAAGAAGAAACTGAGACTGGAGAAGAGGGGGCTGCAGTGGAGTGGGCCCTCTACCTCAGGCAGAGCCAACCTGACAAACATGACCTCCGCATCCACCCAGGTCCCAGCCCTGCCCCCTCCTGCTGCCTCAGAAACAGCCTCAGGTCCAGCCCCAGCCCCAGGTCCCATCCCTGCCCTGGTCCCTGATCCCCAGGCCTCCAGTCCAGAGTAAGCGCCACCTTGGATGGGCGTCCGACAGTGCTGGGTGCCTCAAACCCAGCATGGATGCAAATAAAAAGTCTTTTTTCCAAGAAAAGAAATCAAAATATGCCATCTTTGTAATCTAGTCTGTATGAGTGTATCGCTGGCTGCTCTGGGGTGGTGGAAAATGTTGGAACTACCTCAATGTGAAAACTGCTGCTGCTGCTTCATAGATTTTCTAAGAAAAAATGCTTTTGAGCTGCAAAAATCTGGGGTCCTGCTTTTTTGATTCGTAGAGAACAAAAGAGGGTATAATAAGAAACCAGGGCTTTTTTTCAACAATGCTCTGTACACTTGAAACTAGGGGTCCCGGGGTCTCGCACACGTCCTTGGTGCCCACTATGGCTGCCTTGTTTCTGGATGAAAATCTGCCTGACGGCACCCGTCTGGAGCCTGGTACCAAGTTCATCAAATACTGGAAGATGAGGAACTCGGGCACAATCAGCTGGACCTCAGAGACTAAGGTACCCCTCCCACCTGCTGAGAGGACAGGGTCCACTTTCTCTTTGCCCCTCTCCCCCTGCTTCACTTCCACTTTGAGCCCCCACTCAGCTCATTTCTTCTTCTTAGCCACTAACACCAGCTAAGATTTCTTACCCAGCCTAATACAACTAATGCATTTAATGTCTGAGATGTTTATTATTTGAATTAAGTTGAATCTGTCTAGTTTTAAGTTTTTAAGTCTTTGTCATTGTTCGAATGTGTGGATGTTTGTGTGTGTGTGAGTGTTTGTGTGTGAGAGAGAGTGTGGCCCTCAATCGGACCTGTGTGTTTTTCTCTGTGACTTTGGTTGCATGCTTTTGTCTTTGTGCTTTTTCGCATGCGTATTCCTATTTTGTGTCTTGTGTATGTGTGTGCGTGCACCCAGCTAGTGTTCATGTGGGGGAACCTCGGCCTGGCGTCAGAGGAAAAGAAGGAGGTGCCGGTCCCCCTGCTGCTGCCTGGACAAGTGGGAGTGGTCAGTGTGGCCTTTGTCGCTCCTGTGATGGAGGGAACATACACCTCCCACTGGCGGCTGGCGCACTGCGGTTGCCAGTTCGGCCCACGTGTCTGGTGCAGCATTGTGGTTGACCCCAACGACAGCCGCAACACACTCAGGCATCAGAGCAAACAACTGGCAAGTCTGCAAACCAATGACACACAGAACAGTTAAAACATGTATAGTAGTGTGCAAACGATTTAGATATAACACTATATTAGAATCAAAGGAAGTAAAAATGACTTACGGTTACGACAAATGGCATAGTGAGATGTTTAGGCTTCGTCCTTTTATTATTTTTGTCATTACAGCATGTGCGAGTTCACTTTCCAATTTAATCATTGAAAAACTTCATGTAGACATCATGGTTGTATTTCTGACATGAAAACAGGTAGTACTGGAATCTGTGGGCTAATGGAAGAATTGCTGATATCTAAAATAGCAACTGTAATAATTTAATGTCAAAATTCTTGTATAAATATTAGAATATAATAGATTTTGGAATGAACATTTGAATTGAACAATTATTTTACTGTTTTTTGTTTTTTCTTCAGAAGGAGGAGGTGAGGCCAGTGGAGAAGGAGGTAAGGCCCAAGGAAAGCAGCACTGGGTTTCCTGTAGACCTTAACCATGAAGACTACTACTTCCCCTCAGTCGACCTGCTGACTGCACAGGTGCACACTCACAGCTTCTTCATTCCCCAAATAAAACTGTAATTTAAAGTAGTTCCAAACATTACACCTTGTGTACTCCTTGAATTTCAAGTAGCTCTAAATCTTTATTATTCCACTAATTTAATGTTACAGGTACATGGACATAGGATATAAATAGTTTGAATACTGTATTTAAATTCTTGTTGCATCTGCTCTTTTTTTAGGATCTACTGTCTTTTGAGTTACTGGATATAAATATTGTGCAGGAGTTGGAGAAGGTTCCTAACAACACTCCTGTGGGTAAGCAACGTGTGCTGCTGTAAACATAGGAGAAGTTGATTTAACATGAGCTGTTATTGTGTTTACTTTACGATTTCCTTCCTCGCTGGCTTTGTAAGAAGAGACAATATGCACTGCACTTGTGTTTGCCTAAGGGCTTGTTTTTGGATAAACATGCTAACTGCAGTGTGCTTTTTCTGCCTAATTTATAGATTTGACACCATGCATATCGCCCCTGCCTCATGATGCACCGGTGTTGGAGAAGGCCGTGACAGCACAGATAAAAGAAGACACAGAGGTCACAGGAGTCCGAAAACTTTTTGGTAAGACTAGTTCAGTACCAGAAAGCACAGTAGTTTGTAGTAGTGTGAAAGTGAAGCTACAGTAAATTTGGACAAGGAGATGCAGCATAAGTAAGATGTTCAGTCCACAGATGCAGAATATAACAGGAATTTGGTTAAGATGAAACCTTTTTGAGCTAGTTTGTGTATAGATTGAATAAATACTGAGCACAGTCTCCTACCTCCACCGTTCATGTTTGTTGTATTTATAGGAGTGAAACTGAGGCAGCAGAGGGAACTGTCAGACCCTATGGCTCAGGAGGAGGAAAGAGACGAAGAGATCAGCGGAGCCCAGTTCCTCTGTGAGACGGTAATCCGCTCTCTCGCTTTGGAGGAAGCCCCCGACCACAGACCTCTGCGCAGGACCCAGCACAGCAGCCACAAACCACAAAGTGAGGAGCTTCTTTCAGGAATTACAGTGTACAAGTGTGACTTTCATGTAAAAGTTGCTTTAAAGTGAGGTTGTTTGTTTTTCAGTCATTTCACGGGGTACCAGCTTTTGCTTCGAGAAGGCAGTGGAGGCTGAGAAGTCGGAGACAGAACAAAAAGAAAACGAGGAGATCTGTGCTGTTAGACTTGAGAGTTCAGCTCTGCTTCCCAACGCAAGTCTCGATCAGGTCACCCAGGAAGAAGAGGCTAGGCCAGGTTAGAGAACGACACAGTTTCATATCATACTTTCTATAGTAATGAATTAATGAAGCCTCACTTGTAATAGTGCTCACTTTGGTTTTCATTCTTTACTTGCAAGTTCCTTTACTGGAAGCAGTGAATGAAAACCTGCACAACAGTTCACATCATGACAAAGAGGATGAAGATGTCGTGGTCTTGGATGATCTGCAAAACATAAAGGAAGAAAAAGAGGAGGGTGGAACCAAAGGAGAAGACTGGGATGAGGTAAGGTTTTAATCCCAACATTATGAAGTGGATTATAAATGATTGTGATTATCGGAGGGGTGATGCGTTAAATGTACGCAGCCATGTACACGATGTGACATGATTTACTGTAATGTCGAATTTCTGATATAATGAGGTTTAAGACGTGTCGGTCCATACATGTGACAACCTTCAGGTCAGCAGCCAGACCTCCTCAGTCTCCTCCTGCGATGATTACATCATTGTCCTCCCAGACTGTTTTGACACCAGTCGTCCTCTGGGGGAGTCCATGTACAGCTCTGCCATGTCTCAGCCTGACGACACTGTTGCAGCTATGGAGACCTCAGCTGATCTGGAGGTACAGCAAGAGGACCAGGGGGACTCTGAGCCAGGTGGTGTGCAGCAGACAGAGGAGGTGGCTGCAGAGGATTCATCAGTGAACACGCAGCTTCCCCCTGCCCCCCCCATCCACAGCAGTGTGAACCAGATGCTCTGTGCTTCCCAAACACTGGACGCTGTGACGCTCACCCCGGAAGTGGTGCCACCGCCGGTCATGCCTGAGCCTCTCCTGCCCCCTCCAACCCTCTACTCACCCAGGTTAGATAAAGACTGTTACTGTACATATATTTTCCAGATGTTTGACTGTACATATATCAGGTATAAATATGTTTTTGTACAGCTGTATATTGTGTTGTTCTATATTTAGTAGAAAAGTGGAACAAAAACTGGATTTTGGATGTGTACAACTTTTGCAAACCTTAATTGTTTACTGTATGTTTTTAGGTCTGAGGCTCTGTACCTGGCTGAGGATCCCAGTCCTCCAGCCTGTGAACCATATGAGCTGCACCAACCAAGGGTCCACTTAAATGGTGAGTTTCCCTGTACCATTAAAATGGCTGCCTATTAGTTCAATAAAATACTGTAGTGTGTGTGTAGAGAGCTAGAAGCAGCATCGCATACATGAAGTTAATGTTAAGGTTTAAATCTCTTTGTTTACTGAATTAGCACTTTTGTACATTTAGCTGTTTGTGGCTCAGTTGAAGTTAGAAGGGAAACACATTCTTCCCTGTGTAGACAGGAAGTAAGGCAGCATGCTGACTTTTGGGATTTGTTGTTTCAGCAGTAGGCACTGCTTCTCCTCTGATATTATGTGTGCGTGTGTTATTTCCTTTTTTTTTCTTATCTGTTTTGCAGTGTCATCTGGTCTGTCCAGATCAGCTGGCTCAGCATCCAGTGCCTTTGAGACATACAACCCCAGACCCAGCAATGCCCTACAGCCAAGGTGCAAAACAAGTAAAACCTGATGTGGCTGATTTTTGTAAAAGAATTTCCTGCAGGCTGTTTATGTATTAAATTCTTGAAGTTGTTGCACCAATGAAACCTAAAGCAATGTTAGGCACCTCTTAAAATGTTCTGTTTGTCTGTTTTTGTTAAATATTAAGAACACACTGTTGCTTTCAATACTGTAAACATTGTGTAACCACAGCACTGTCTTTATACCAGGGGCCAAGGAGGCATCACAGAAGGACTTGTTAAGGGGGCACTTTCTGTGGCAGCGTCCGCGTATAAAGCCCTCTTCACTGGACCAAATTGTTCAGTACAGGTAAATCATACCATAAAACTTACATCTGTATTTTTTTAATTCAGCCAATAAGCATAGCAAACATGATAATCGCTTTGGCTGATAAGTAGGTCACCAGCAAGTTAGTCAATGATTCTAGATAAAACAAGTATTGCACAACAGGAAGTAAGGAGTTAGGTAAAGTTATGAATCAGTGCTCAAACAGAGTTTGTGAGAACTGCAGCCTCCCAAAAACCCCCAAATATAGTTGTATGTGTTGAGTTTAACAAAAAAAGCTTTAAAAGTTAGTGCTATATTTTTAAAATATTGATAAATGAATATTTAAAAGCACCATATTCACTTACAGTGACGAATTATCACTAAACTCTGCAGGTCTCTTCAGCTCTACAGAGCTTTCTAACATCTTTGAGCTCATTGTTGACAGATGACTGATAAACTGTGCACTACCTGTTCAGCACACAGCTGCTAGTGAGAAGTTTAAGTTAGCTCAATGCTTATACCCTGTTTTTCTCTGAATTATGTCAAGAAGGTAACATTAATGCTTCTATTTTGCAGTATGAAGCTCTCAGCAGTCGTTTGTTATTTAAATGTTTCGTTAGAGAAATTCATAACTGTGTGTCAACCCATCAGACAAGTAGTGTAACCTTCACCTCACCATGTCTTAACCTGTTTTCCGCCTCCCCTCCAGCGAGGCATTGACCCAGCCACCAGACAGGACCCTTCCCTGATGGCCATGCTACTGGAGATGGGCTTCAGAGACCAGCGGCTCAACCAGCGGCTGCTGAGGAAGCACAGCTACAGCCTGCTACACACCGTCAATGAGCTGGTGCAAATGGCTGAGGACAGCCAGAACAAAGCTGTCAACGCTCAGCACTGAGGGAGGGAGAGCAGACATGAGAAAGCTGCTCCAAGGCTGTGGAAGTCAAAGGAGGGGATTCATTTGACTTTTAAACACAATGGGAAGACTCACCCCATCGAGTGTCTGGATTTACTTTGAGTTATTTAGAAGTTGAAGTGAAGAAAACCTATTTATGATTCATGCTACTGATTTTACAAAGAGTGGATAGCTTGTTTGGACCAATAGAACAATAATGAAACTTGAAATATAAAAATAACATAGAAACAAGATGAAATAGGACTATTTCTTTCTCTTAAATTTCATTAGGGACACAGCTTAGAGAGAATAACAAATGACATAACACAATATGGCTTCTCCTGCATTTGCCTTTAATTTAGCTTCAACGTGTTGATAAAATTTACTATATATACATATGTGTAAATTATTATGGTCAACCTTTACCATGCCTTGCTTATGTGTGTTGGTTTAAAGGAGCAGGATGTGTAGTTTTGACAGGACAAAGATGTATTTGAGTTGGTGTTTGTGCGGCTGTTGTTGCTACTGCTTTGGTGCTTGACAGAGCTTGACCCGATTCTTCTCACAAACAGAGCAGTGAAGATGAATGTTGTCGAATGTCATGAAAGACGGCAATGATCTGAAAAGCCAGCTCCCTTTTAAGACGATGCTTTTGAAGCTACGTGGATTTTCTGGATGTTCAGGGTCAGCGCTGCGTTTATAGGAACAATAAATATTTAAGAGTTTCCTCGATTATCGTAGTGAAATCTGCCTAAAGAGTGCAATCTTTTTCTGTATCAGAGTACTGTTATTTTAGACGTTGACATGTGGAATGTATACATACGTATCCGAATGGATCACTGTTCAGACTCAGATGTTTTCTACATTTTTTAATTTTTAATTTTTTTTTGGAGGGAGACATCTGCATGAGAGGTAGAAGCTTTAGGGATGATTCATGTTTTTGTGTTTCATAGCACAGTCGCAGTGGAATAATATCCGCTTTGCGTCATTGTTTAACACCCTTCCCTGCATTTTCACGCACCTTCATTCACCTCTGCCACCAAATGAATCCTAGCAACTGTCATTTAGCACAAATCCAAGTTGAGATGTCTCCAAGAACACATTCCTCAATCTCTGAGTGGAACCATGTATATTTTGTTTCATGACATTGCCTTCATAAAACAAAAAAACAAAAAAAGGATCTTTAGTTTACTGAAATATACATATTTGACATTGTGATGTGTGTGTTTGTGTGGGGGGTAGATTTAAGTTCATTTACGCCTCTTTCATTTTGAATTGTTCCTCTTCATCTGTATTTTCTATTGGGTTTCTTGGGTTAATAATTGTCCATGTTCTAGAGAAGAATTCTGAATATATCTACTATGCTTGTCAAACTATTCTTCTGCCACAGAGTGTACACATTAAATAACCTGTCAATCCACAAATAAACGATTTGCACATCTCTCTACTGTTTCTCCTTCTATGTTAATAACAAATGTTTTGATGTAGGTCCCTGCACACACTTATATATTGATACAAATGTTCAGTATTATATATATTATACATTCTGCAATTATGACATATTATCTTTTAATAGTCTTTGTGCATGTCAAGCATAATTGTGGCCAACTATTGCAGACCCTCAGTAGGCCCAAAGGCGCCATGTTTAGTTTATTAATTACTGGTTGTTTGCATTTGTTTGCTCATTTCTTTAATATGCAGTCTTTAATTGAAGCTCTGGTAACTGGCTGCAGGTTGTTCCTTTTAATTTAATATCTGGATGCACTGTGTTATTTGGGTGGCGTTAGGTCTTTTTTAAAACAACAACAATAAAAACCCCATACATCATCATGTGATATTTTTACAGGCTGTTATTTGTGGTTCTGGCACAGGTTCAGTGGAGTTAAACCATAAATTAATTTAAATTAATTAATTTCATTAAATCACTAAATCACAACAATTACGGAACCAGCTCTTGTTTCTGATTGGTCAATTTAGAACTTCACTTCCTGTTTCCGGTTCTACTGTCTATCGGCTCGTCCATAGAAATAAACATCGTGTATATATTTATTATATTTATATGTTTATTTATCGTGATGTAACTTACACCCGGTGTCTCTGCTGCTAACGTGGAGCTTGGTAACTCTAATTCTTATCTCGGTAACTTATCGGCTACCCGCTAACATTCCGGTGCTAGATGCTAACGTTAGCAATCAGAGGCTGGCTACTAGCTGGCTACTAGCATACATAAGCTAAGACGTGATTCAGTCTGTAGACGTGATTCAACCTTTTCCTAGTAAACATATATTTGTTTCTGATCTGGCTGAACCATTAAAGTGTTAAACCGTGGCCCATTGCCAGTAGCAAGCATGACCTTGTTTGGGTTCAGCAGATGAAAGAGGAGACAGCTAGACTGCTAGCTCGCTAATGTTAATGCTAATGCTAATAAACTCTCTGGTAACTTAAATAACTTTGATTGTTCTTGAGTTTATTCTTAAACGTAAATTGTGTTCACTAAGTGTTTGTTGCAAGAGGTGCAAATCCACAAGCTGCCTACACTTCAGTCAGCTTGGTAGAGGTAAACTAGGTGATTAGCTAGTAGAAGTAGATCAGTATATTTCTTATAGCATGTATAAGAATGCATGTGTTATTGCAGTCAACCCTAAAATCCTGCACTAATTTCCATGTTTTTGAGGATTAATTGTTTAAATTTAGTATGAAACAATCAATTCCATAAGGACAAAGTGTAGTGGTACTAGGAGTGTGAGATATAGACCTAAAACTATGTCACAGTATCATAGAATATTTATGTGGTGACAATAGTTCACTTCAGTGATGTTTTTATAGCCACAAGTCTCATCAGCACAAAAAATAATAAACATAAACATGAATAATTACTGGACCAACATAATTAAGTAGCTAAATAATATAATATGAGTGAGATATTTCCTTTATAACAGTCTTTGTGATCCTTTTTTTCTTTTTCATTTGACTGAATCTGTCCTTGTTTGGCATAGCATCATGTCTTCTGGTTAGGCCCTCCACCATGTTTGTTGTGTTTGCAAGCTCATCATCATCAATATCTTCATATGTTAGAAAACTATGGAAATTATTCATTCTCTAACCACCATCATTCATTTACTGTTTTATTATTATAATATTTTTATTGTATAATTATTATTATATAACTAAAAATGGCCAAACAAAAACAGCTTTCCTTTAAAACACATCAGTCTATACATGTTGTGGTAATGGATGGTTACTCTCTATGAGATATAGCCAAGAAATTAAAGATTTGTCTAAAGATCGTCTTGAGAGACAGGCTGCAACTGGAGACAAGTATGTACAAGTGTCCTCAAGAAACGTAAGGCTCACTGCTCCTGTACTGGCTGGCTTATTCCACGGTTGATGATAATAGATGATTAGAAAATGTGCTGCTAATACTCTGATTTATTGTTGATACAGAACTGAGCTGTGAAATTTAAAATGTTGTTTATGTGTGAACGAATCAATAAAGTTCTGCATAAAGTCTGGTTTCTTTCATGTTTTGGACTTGGGCTCGACATTAAAAGATTAAGGTGATTAATTGGAACACATACATGTTGACAGAAGTTTACATTTACATTTAGTCTTTTGCCAGATGCTTTTATACATAAATTATAGATATTAAATGGCAAAGATCTCTATCAGTACTTTAAGGTGAAAATATGGGATTATCTAAATAATTTATACACTTTATTCTGACACTGGTAATTTGTCTTATACCTCATCACAGCTACTGTGATGTGCCTGGACATGATAAAACTCTGCAGAGTTAATCAAGTTAATCAAAAGCAGCACATGTGATGTGACACTGCATGATGCGTTCACTGACCTGCCACCTAAAGAAGAAGGAAGTGATCCTCCCACTGTTTGTTTGCGCTTGGAGCCAAAGAGTCGACGTTGAATCACTCAGTGGTCTAAATGTAGTTTTTAAAGCTTAAATTAATTATTTTTGTAAAAGCCAAGGCTGTAGCAGCTTATGTCTTTAAACTGGGAGATATTTGGAGTTTGAAGTGAAGTCGCGTTGGAAGGTAAGTGCGCAAATACTGCAGGTAGACATATGTTACTCATTTAAACAGTATTATGACAGAGACAACGAACATTAATGACTTTAATAATACACTGTTAACTGTTTTAAAAATGTGCAAATGTAAGAACACGTAATAGAATGTAAAAATAAAATATATGGATTACATTAGAGCTAAAGTGTAACGATGAAGAAGCTGCTGAAGTCCAATTAATGAACAAGTCTTATACTATATATATATATATATATGTATATGTGGAGGATTTAATGAGGTCAGTACTGGAATAAGTACTCAAATTACTCTATTACAGAAATTAAAAGTACCACTTTGTATAAATACTTACTGTATTAATCACATTCTGAAAAGTAACGTGTAGCTATAGTAATAAAGTAAATGTATTGGTATAAAAGTGATATTTTGTAAAGGAGAAAGTACAGTAATTAAATGTACTGTTACTTTGAAAAACTTAATGTTGCACTACATTGCATCCAAGTTAGCCTTCAGCAGTGTTGAGAATCATGCTTTGCATTAAAATAAATGTAATGTGATAAAGGTTCTCGCTGTCTACAAATGAGATTGTTTTACCAGAGTTACATCATAACAAAACTAACCCGTTTGTCTTCTTCATGAAAAGAAAGAAGGAGTTCACTTTTTAAAAAACCTTGTTAATTTCTTTTAATTCCACATCAGTTTTACATGCAAGAACAGAAATGATCCATTTCCTCATTTCGAGGTCACTGTGTCAAGTGGAGCTGCAGTCGACTACATGTAAATTAAAGGGAAATGTTATATCTAAACATCTAATCCAGCATTTATTTCCTTCCTTTCTTTCTGAAGATCAGCTAAATAATCATGAAAGTGTTTTACAAAGTAGTGACAGAGCCATAAAATAATGCTACTGGCTTGTTTTCTGTTCCTCCCACCCTGTGGACTCTGCTCATCCTGTGTGTGAATGAGCTTCCATGGGTCATTTTAGGATTTCTGTGGAGGGTGGGGTCTTGCATACTGTAGTAGTCACCGTTAGTCACGGTGGGAGTTTTGTTTTTCTTCTTCAGACTCGACTTTTTCTTTCAACAAAGTATCATGACGACCACAGATGGCCCTGATCTGACAGAAGGGATGGAGAAGGTGAGGACACTGAAGCATTTTCCTCCATATGGCTCCATTAATGGAAACTCAACAGGAGACGTCTGTCCCACATGTCGCGGGCACCGGTCAGATTCCTAGAGGTTGGTTTTAAAATGTTTTAATTTTCTAATTTTAACACAGTTCTAAGCGTTAACATTCATTTACTCGACTATTCTTTTTTCCCTCCTGCCTGGTCTTTCTTTTAACTGAGACCATGTTTCATTTCACATCAAAACAACAAGGGAACTAAGTCAAATTGAAAGACACAAATGTGTAAATGCAGCTGACTCTGGTCACTTTACTTTCACATCACCATCATGTGGTAAAGAAAGGATGCAGCTGTCTCTTTTGTCTTTTTGTATTTGCAGGCCAGGAAGACCAGCTGGTAGCTGTGATACCATGTAATGATGTAAGACTGAAGCCCAGACGCACGTAAGAAATAAACAGCGTACATGATACAGTGCTACACATGAAACTTCATAACTGTACATTATAATGACATATAGCAGTATAACATGGACCCACCACAGCAGATCATCCATCTCCTCCACCACCTCTATTCTTCCTCTTTTCCTACATTCTGTTTCCCTCCTCTGCACATGCTAAAACCACCAAAGTCTCGCTTCTTTCACTTTGACTCTGAACCGTTCTACCTGCACTGCCTTATAATATTTCAGTTTTTTAATCCTGTCCATCCTCGTCACTCCCACAACAATCTTAGCATCTTCAACTCGGCCACCTCCAGCTCTATCTTATGTCTTATTGTCGGTGCCTCTGTCTCCAGTCCAACAACAACGTAGCTGGTCGTAGCCCTGTGTGATCTGTAAAGATCACTCTCCACCCACTCCACCCTGCCTGTACTGTCTTCTTTACTTCTCCACCACACTCTGCATTACTCTGAACAGTTGACCATAAGTATTTAAACTCATCCACCTTGGCTACTCCTACACCTTTCCACCACCTTCAGTCGTACGCCTTGCTCCTTTTAAATACAATAATACATGTTTTACTTAGTAATACTAAACAGGACATGTGTGTAATGCAGTATTGTTACTTTTACTAATGCAAAGGATCCACAAACATCACCACTGTGCGTGTGTGTGTGTCCTTTTGAACATATGAGTGAGCAGCAGGCGTGCATGATGTAGGTGAAATGTAATTTTGATGCAGAGCTAGTTAGTTTGCACATGTATTTGTTTGTGATTGTTGCACCATTTTTTTTACTTAACGCTCTTAAGATTTGCGTGTTGTTTTTATTGCATTTCAGGAAGCTGTACATGTGTGTCTCAATGGCTGCGTGCCTCTTTCTTTGCTGTCTCATCCTCTTCTTCCTCTTCCCCCGGAGTGTCACCCTGTCGCCCGTGTCTGTGCAGTCGGTCATGGTCTACTTCACAACAGACACAGTAGAAATGGACGTCACAGTAAGTGATAGGAATAGTCCGAACGCATTTTAACACACCTCTTGCATTAAAACAAGTCTTCTTCTGTCCTTCTGAACTTTTTGAGCCACTCTCTTTTTATAGTATCCACAACAGTGTCTACAAATAACAATCTGAATTGCTTTCACATGACAGACTGCAGATAACTGATGGACAAAGTTCTTCAAGATGTTTTAATGATAGAAAAGTGTATTGTTTGCACCTGACCAGCTGTGTGTTTCCTCCTCTAGAATCTCATCAACATCACCAACGAGAACTTTGTCCCAGTTCAGATTGTTGAGTTTCACATTCAGGGTCTGGTCGATGATATGGTTGTGGGTAAGAAAAAGATATCAAATCTGACTGCCATCCAGTCCCACTCACAGAAACTGGTGAGTTTTCTTAAGATGGTTCACATTAAAATATTCTGTTGATGTGTTTTGTTTGGTATTCTTACAGCTCTCTTTGTGTCTTTAACTAATGTAGTACACCATCCCATATGACCTGTCTGTCACAGACAAAGGCATAAAGTAAGTTTGAAATAAACCTTTGCACATGACAGATGTGAAAATGATTTGATGATTGAGTTCAGACGGTGCACCTATAAACTGCTCTGTCTCTTACAGCGCTTACTGCAAGTCGACCTCCATCAGCACTCACATACTGTTTGTTCAGCTGCAGTAAGTGTCAATCTCAATCTAAAAACTAACAGGAGATTCTCACACTATAACATATCTCAAAGCCACAGAGGCATCACTTCGTGCAGTCCATGGTTATAAACCACAACCACAAGCTTTTAAAAAGGGGTCTTATCCTTCAACGTGGGCTAAAAAAGCACGACAACTGGCATGCAAAGGTTTGGTGAACAAAGTGGGTTTTAACCACAATTATTAGCTTTGTCATTTTCATTTCTGCTTTTTATGAACAATTCTGTTTTTACGCAGCTGCTTTAAACCTCAAATGTAATCAAGAGATTGGAATTGATCACATTTAAAGGCAAGAAGCAGGGAGATATATGACGGCAAACCTTTGTTGAATCTGACTAATGAATGTGTTACTAACTGCTGAACACTAACTCTGCTTGAGCCAAGCCCACTTGCAGTAAGTATTTGTGGTAACACCCAAACGGACATGACATGTTTCTTCATGTCAGCTATATTTATCACAATATTTACACATTCAGAGGCCACAAGAGCTGAAGTTAAGATATAATTATAAATGTATTATATGTTGGACTTTGACACACTTTACCCCACATGCGGCACTGTGAGCTTGATGACTTACAGACGCCTTTAATGATGTTTTGGCTGCATAGGGAGAGCAGAATAAGCTGAAAGCACGTCACTAACACACTCTGATCAGCAACATGAACACCACCTGGTGGTGTTAATGTGGAGGGGAACAGGGGTGCACTCGACCAATGTGTAGCTCAAAATTAAACGTAGGGGTGAAGATGTTTTAAAGATCCTAGAATTATTTTATTTTAAGAGCTTAATACTGATAAATGCTGACTTTGTCATGTGAAGACAAAACCAATGACAGCACAGTTAAATTAAACTATACATCAGTAAACACCTAATACATTTTCTCAGACACTGTACATAAACTTATGTAGTTTGTGTCATTTGGGAGCAAACTAATTAAATTATAAACTAATTAATCTTGGAATCTATTTAGCTTCAAGTTTAACCAAGCATGCTAAGATGCTCTGGTATTAATAGCATATAATAAAGTTGCTGTACCTCTCATGCAGTTTTCTTTTCTCCACAGAATGACAATGAATATTTCTTATCTCTCTCACACGGAGCAGGTGTCTCTTGACACCTTTGAGTTTATTGACTGTGGCACCAACTCAACGATCCCACATCCTGTCAATCGTTGAAATCAAAATGTGAAGTGCGACATAACGAATCGAATCTCCTTTGTATGAGATATGTTGAAAATGCATCTTATTTTATCCTGTATGTTGTTTTAGCATACCTTCAGAGTCAGTAGAATTAATCACTACAATGCTGTAATTTAAAAATACTGATGCTTCAAATAAGATTCTCTCAGCAAGATGTGTAAATTTTGGAAAATGTAAATAATCGCAACATTTTAGGAAACTTAATATTGTGAAATGATGCAATTTATATATAATATAAAACAGGATGTTTAATCTCTGATGTTTTTCTCTTTTTCTATTTGCACTTTACTAAACTGATGTATTAAAGGTTCATTTCCCAACATGCTTTAAACTGTGGAGAAGTCTTTTTTCTGTTCTCCACACACTATATCTTAATCCATTAAAGCCTCATGAGAATCACTTTGATTATTTCCACATACAGTACGTGAAAACTCTTTTTACTGTGTAACAGAACTTCTCACCTGCCTGTACTGCTCATACACATCGTTTTGGTTTAAATAGTGCTTTTGAGAAATCATAACATAAATGCTTGAAAGGAATATTATTCCAGTTACTGTGCAGAATCCACAGAAGGCAATAAACACAAAAAACACAACTACTTGTAGCTCCAGCTGTTGTTGTTCTTCAGAGTGGACACAGGGTGGAGCTATTGCTGTTGAACAAGTTTAGATTTAGTGGAGTCTAAATTTTTGCATATGACCCAGTGTATGTGTATAAGTATTATTCTTTTTAAATATTATGACTAAAATGTGTTGTTAGCTTCAGACTGTGCAACATAAACAGCAGTCGGTAAATGTGTGGCTTTATTTAACCACCTTATACAGTGACAGGACCCTATTTCATAATCAATTCATCAGTGTTTAATTAATATGATAATAATAAGAATTTGTATAAGTATCTAATCCTGCATGTTTAGTCTCTCTCTGACCTGTCAAACACACACAGCTGGTCTCACTGTCCAGGGACCCGCCCCTGCACACCTGTAACCTGTTTCATGTGATTAGACATTCACTCTGCAGGAGTGTTTTACTTTCTCGTTCGCTTTTGTGTCTTTAATGCACATTTCTTCTCTTGCCTGAATTTTCCTCTGCTGCTCTCCTGGACTGGGATGACATGAGTCTCTGACGTTAAAGCCCGTTTTGTGTGGGAGCTCATTTACACCAGTAAGAACAGAATAAAGAAAAGTTTTGTCATGATGAAAAAAATGAAATTAGTGCTGCTGTATGTCAGAATTATGAGTTTAAAGGAGGAAACTAAACTAAACGTTTGTTATGGAAGCGTCACATTTTGCCACATTACTTATTCAGAGAAGAGCTGGTTGAAGTAGTGCAGGACGGTGCTGGCTCACCAACCACAGGATGTGGAGGTAGAAATAGGAGGCAGTGGTGTTAGATCCAAATGTCAGTAATATCAGAGAGAAGTATGAGAAGCTGGAGAGGTGCCACCATAGATCCCAGTAATGACATCAGACCTTCTTAAGCAATGTATCATGTATCAACCACAGTGAAATAAAACACCCAAAGGAGACGTGTGATTGATGCACTGATGCTGCAGCTGGAGCTAATTTCAACCTTTTTAAGTAGCCCGTTGTCAGGTCAGGTGGTTAATGATCCATAATGTACGAGTTGATTTTGAGCAGTAAAAACAAAATGTACTAGAAGTGCATGTGATTTCTCCACCACCTCCCCTCTGTTCAGATGCAGTTCCCAGCTGCACCGGAAGGGGTCGCGCTGCGGCCGCCCAGGTGGACGTGACGTCATGCGGGCTTGAGGCGCTGTGTGCGCTCGGGTGTTTGCAGATCCGCTCCTCAGAGGTGCTGCAGGAGAGAAGGAGGGGATGTGAGCGCCGGGATGAACTTCAGCTGTGGCCCCTATGGATTTATTTTTGCTTGTGCATGAGGATGATGATGGTTGCACTGCGTAGTTAGAAGGTATGGACGTGTTTCTGTTATTCTGTTTCTATTAGACGATTCCCTTCAGGTTGTGCAAACTGCGTTTTTATCATCTTATTAGTGTCGTCATCCATTTAAAGTTAATCTCCCAGTAGTACACCTTGAAGGTCTTTAATTTATGCGCACAGCTGATCAACATGCTAAAATCATACAGTGCAAAGTAGATGGAAAGGATTCGTGCTCGTAAGGAGGAAATCTGATGGCGTGTTCCCAACAGAATACATTTAAATGCAATAAAATAATAAAAAAACATACAATCAGGAGGATGGCAGCAGATTTAGCCTCGTTGAAGAATGGCCTAATGGTGGACTGATCCTCTTTTTATACCTGTTATTAATTTAACACCTACCTGTAAACATGCTATGGCTGTTTTCTGTCCAGTGGAAGATGTTTGGTGCTTATCAGGATGTCAACAACAACCGGATTATTACTGCTGCTACAAAACATGTTATCTATCTACTGTATCTGCAGCATGAAGAGCTTTCCAGGTTTAGTAGTCTTAAGAGGCTTAGGTCTAGCAAACAGGAACCGGTCAGCGAGAGACACCCAAGAACAACAGTTATTCTTCTGTAATGTGGAGCTGAACATCCTAAACCTTTATTTTTATAAAATCTGGTTTAAGTGAGAGGAACTGTTGGTTTACATCTCAGCTGTGACCACAAAACAACCCACGATGTGGACGCTGTAGTTTGAAATGTGCTTTCACTGATGATCACTGTGACTGTGCAAACAGACGTCGCTTCAGCACATTGTCTTCTCATCTCATGTTGATGCGTTGTCTCTGTGTGTGTTTTGATAAGGTCTCCAGCACCATCTGATCTTGAGGACAGAGAGCAGATGCCAGTCTCCTGAAAAAGGATTAAATCAAGAGTCCTTCACCTCAGCTAAGTAGGTGTGAATAATGGGGAACCAGCTGACCGATATTGCCCCCACAACGCCTTTCCTGCCACACTTCCACTCTCTGCATGTGGTGGTAGTCGGGCTCGACTCAGCCGGCAAAACCTCTCTGCTCTACAGGCTCAAGCTGAAGGAGTTTGTGAAAACCATCCCCACCAAGGGATTCAACACAGAGAAGATCAAGGTGGCAGTGGGAGCGTCTAGGGCCATAAACTTCCAGGTGTGGGACGTGGGAGGCCAGGAGAAGCTGCGCCCGCTGTGGAAGTCTTACACCCGGCGGACTGACGGGATGGTGTTTGTGGTGGACTCTACTGAGCTGGAGCGGATGGAGGAGGCCAAAGTGGAGCTCCATAAAATCACCCGCACCTCAGAGAACCAGGGGGTGCCCGTGCTCATCTTAGCCAACAAACAGGACCTGGATTCAGCCTTGTCTGTCAGCGAGGTGGAGAAGCTGCTCTCGGTCCATGAACTGAGCATGTACACGCTGCATCACATGCAGAGCTGCAGTGCTGTGGACGGTCAGGGGCTCCAGACGGGCCTGGAGAAACTGTACGAGATGATCCAAAAGAGGAAGAAGATGGTGAAGCACAATAAGAACAGAAGGAGATGAACTGCTGGTTCACACTGTGCACATTACCTTAGGAGATTTATCCAGCGTTGAGACACTTCCAGGCTTAATGGTCTCATTTAATGGGAGAGCGATTTGTGCCAACAAAACAATTACACACGGCCTTAGGGTCAGGAGGAATGGATTCGCTTATAAAAACTGAAGCAGTTTTGACACAGACTCCACTTTGAAAACACAAGATATAGATTTAAAGGAAACCTTGACAGCAGTTAGTCATCACTAAGTGCTCTACACAAGATTTCCAACAGTATCTTTGCCCGAACACTCTAGAAAAATATAGAATACATCTCAAAATGTCCTTGTATGCACAAGCTTGCACATATTCCACCCCACTGTATAGCTGTTTTTGTTTCATGGTGATGTATGGATACAAGCCCAAAAGATTTATTCCACATTTGTGTTTGCCTGAGACTGAGGGAGGTTTTTGTAAATGATATGAAATGAAGCTGAGGCCGGTGGTGGTGGTGGTGGTGGTGCAACACCAAATGATGTTTAATGTCATTGCCATGAAACAGTAATCCTAAGTGCATTCCCTTCATGGCCACAGAAAAGTCATTAGAACAATAGTGTTTATACAAATTGTACATTTTTGTAACACTGAAGACTTAAAATAAATAAATCAAAACACTGTACAGAACATTCATTGCAATTTTTCTGTGTTAGTTGACGTGAATGATTATTTCTGTCCGTATGTTTTTAAGTCTTTAAATGTGTGAAGAGCTCGTCAGCTGCAGAGGGGAACTCCGCACCAAACGGCAACGCAAAGTTTGAAATTAGCTTTAATTCGATGGAGTTTAGTTCACTTTAGGGGTTGTTAGAGACCAAAACAGAGCAAAAAGTTGCAACTGTTGGATCTAAAGGACGATAATTAGTCGGTATCTGTTGACAATGAGGCAACAGTTTGACCATCGTCCCTATTAATGAATGAATCTGTAAATACAGCTGTCAGAGACAAGAGTCTTCACTCTTCCCGCCTCCTCCTCCTTCTCCACACAAGCTACACAATCCATTTACTTTGATTCCCATCTGCCGGTCCAGCAGCTGCTGTAATTGCATCAATTAGTGGTGAGGTGGTTCAGAGGTGAGGCCGTTTAGTCCTGTTGTGTGATCAGGTGGGACTCAACCACCTGAGGCCGTCAGCAGCAGATGCTCTGCTTCACGGTATATCGGCTACAGAAAGGGAGGAGATGATGCAGGTTTATGTAAGTCACAGGTAACACTGTCACTTTTGTGTGTCATGGAACAGCATCATTTTATTGCTGAGTCATTTATTGACCAATAGCAGCAAAACTGCCTTAGAATTATCACTTAAACATCAAATTATGCCATAAATACAGTGTCTGTTCTACAGGTCATACATTGATGACCTGGATACTGTCCATTTGTGTGTTACCTGCTGTGTATTTGTCATTTGACATGATGAGACGCCTCCTGCTGAGCGCTGAATGTCAAGACAGACACACATGTCAAGAGACATACACACCACACAGACGCATGCAAATACACAAGTACAACTTGACTTCTTTGACCTCGCCGTCCCCATTATTCAGAATAGCGAGCTCATTAAAACTTTCAAGGATGTCTTTTGCGGACTCATCTTGACATGGCAGCTGGTCCCGGAATAAATTAGCATCACGATGCGGTGTTTTTAAACCGCTGAGACACACTGTGGCCATGCGGAGGCATCAATCAGTCAACAAAAAAACAAACACCCAAATGTTCGGTGACTGAGATTGTCTGTCCAGAATAATAAGTGTAAAAGACACTGGATCAGGTGCTGTCGTCACCATACTATGCTCCACACTTGATTGACTTGCTGGATTGTAGCCGTGATCCATCCAGTGGGTGGAAAACCTGAGGGAGCTGCATGTGCGATGTCTTTTTTTGCAGTCTCTCTCAGCTTTTCGGTATGTTTCTGTCACACACTGTTCGGTTCCCCGACTGTTCTCTCTCCTGCCTCTTGTGTTTGTAATGGTGGCTGACAGGAAATACACAGGAGAGGGAAACCTTGGGGATTATGTGTCAGGGCTGAAATGGGGAAATTGTAGACAGGTGTATCCCTGGAATAGAGGGCCATAAATCAGAGGCAGGTTTCAAATTTAATGTCTCTTTGTGTTCTACTTTGAAAACACAATGAAAATGAAGGAGAAGAGGATTTCTCGAAGTCACGTTAGCTCATTTTTCATCCTTTTCAGTGGTGTACAGAGTTATTTGTGAATGCAACTAGTATTATATATATATACATAGTCGCAGTTCTGTACAGTCAGTTACTGTAGTTACTACATGTGTAGATTCATATATAAGATAATGTATGATACAGTATGGTTGGGAACTCTATTATATATAAACTGTAAAGTTAACACTCATTAGTAATTTGTAACGATGCACTTTCCCTGTTGATGCTATGAACAGATTAAAAAGACAGGACGTAATGAACAAGATGCTATGTGAGAGGTGGTACATCTTTTCTGTTTGCATTTACACTGATGCAAAGAGTAGCTGAAGCTGATTCGTGCACCATTTTTTTTATTTATTTCATGAATACAACCAGATGATTATGATTTTAGAGCACAGAACAGCACTTGATAGAGAGACTAATTGCTTATCACGGAAACAGATTAAAAAGCAAAAGTAGTCATGGGTCAGCTTGGGCACACATTCTGCACCGATGAATGGATATGTTATAGAGAACTAGAGTTACCTTTTAGTAACTAGTTTACCACTGCACCGATAACTGCTCCATACCATAACCTGACTGCCTTACAAACCACCTACCAATGCCAGCTGTACGGCTGCAGGAGTGAAAAACTAATTTCCATCAGTCAGCGGAGGGATGTAAACAGCTCCGATGTCTCTCGACACGTTAAAAACAAACACCAGATAAATAACAACACAGCAATAATCTCTTTATAGCCCCCCTGACGAGAAGCAGCGGGGCGCTGGGTACAAATCCAAGGCTCTTAAACACGTCCAGCCGGGGCCTAGGCATAATTTTGCGTCACCATGGCAACCTGAAGTCAGCAACCACTAAAGGGTGACCTGAGAGGGCAGCGGCGGGGGGTCGAATTGCTTTTTGTTGCTGGATGTCCAATCCAGCTGAGGGTTACAGAGGGGGCAGGGAGATTGGAAAAAGAAGCTCGGATCAATAGTGGAATCCTGAGATTGTCATCTCACGCTGTCTGTGTCTGTCTTTCTTCTTTCTTCCTTATCGCCCTCCTCTGTGTTTTTAATCCTTTTCCATTTAAAGGTTGCAGCAAGCCTTGTTTTGTTTGCTCGGTGACTGTCCTTTGGTCTGAATCTTCTGGTATTGACACATCAAAATGTCTCAGATTTCACAGCAGCTCGAGGAAATCGACCTTGTTGACATGACTGTGGGTGCAGAGGTGTGGTTTTACAGAGGAGAGCTGGTTGTTAGCACCAGGTATGATGGTTTCAAAAGGGACAATGTCTGTGGGAGGACTGGATTAGTTGCTTTAGCTTTTATTCCTAAAAGGTCATAAAGCTGCCACTTGGCCTTCATTTAGAGCTGGGCCCGTGAGATTGAGTACATGGGGAGGGATTGTGAGGGGAAACTGAAGCTTGAATCGACCACATTGTGCAGTCTTTCACCCTCGAGGCTACGGGAGAAGAACAAACACAGAGGTTGTATTTCTTAGTTGTGAAAAAGACAAATCACAATGGGTGGGGCTCCTGTGTTTGTATCGAATCGCCTTTACCTTTGAGTTGACCCTGCACCAAAACATAAGGATCCAATCATCTCTTATTCATCCTGTGCCATCGGCTAAAATAAAATTATAATTTTCATTTTATTTGTGGAAAAAAAAAAGAAGATTCCACATCAGGGGTCAAAGAATGATTTATTCGTATTCATGCACACGTCTCTTTCCCTGCAGATTCCCAGTCAAGTATGATTCATTGCTCTAGGGAGCTATGAGGAAATTATGAGCTGCATATTTACTGTGATTTAAACTTTATGGCCAAACTTTTCAATAACTTGTTCAGCTGCAGGGGGGATATAAACATGACTTAATGATTTCATGCTCCTCCGTGGGGTCTCCAAGGGCCCAGATTCAATCACTTTTAAAGAATAACTTCATCGTGAGCTGTCTTGATGTGCACTGCTCGTGAGTTGATGCGTAATAGTTTCAGTTTTTTCTACATCACACAGCTGTTGTGGTTCGGATTATACGACTGGTTGCTAAAAAGCAAACTGCAATTCGAATGCAGTCTTCACATCTGTGTATCATGTCGTATGATGAATTCATCATCTTTTGGTTTAATTAAGCAGTGATTAATCCAGATTCTTTACACACTGACACCCTTATCCCACACCAGGATTACCCAGAAACCCATCTGGCGCTTGCCAGCTTGTGGGGTGTGCATGAGTGGTGCCCTTAAACCACCAGCTCCTGTAAATCCCGACTATTACTGCTGTTTAAAATCAGATCAGGCCACTGAGCTGTAACCCAGACTAATGTGGAACAGACGTGCTGTGAGGTGCACGTGAGTTCAGAGCTGTTTATTTGTGTCACTTTGGCAGTGGGTGGATCTGGGAATGTGCTGACGTGATGCTGCTTGATTTAATGGCGTAGAATGATTTAGCATAATAGAGGTAGACATTAATAATTGCCACTGTTAAAGTTGACACTGCAGCAACAGTGTGACTGTGAAGAGTTGCTCCAGAGAATCCAGAGCTTTACACGGTTTTATAGTGAGGTTCACCTCATTGTTTAGCAGTTTTACTATTTAAGTTCAGTCTCACCTCGTCCATAATGTGAGTTTTACCCACTTTGAGCAGTTGTTTCCAGAAAAAATGCTCTAAAAATTCTTTGGCCACACAATATGCTGCATACTAAGAAGTAATGGTGACACTTTAGTCGAGTGTGTGAAAGAGTGAAAGGTATAAAGACTGAGTATCAAAAGTGCTGCACAATTACCACTAATAGTGTTCTTTTAGTTAATACTATACAATTTGATGGTTGTCACTGGTGCAATAACAAGCAGGCAGCATTTTAATGGTGCAGCTGCTGAAGTTGGAGCTGATTTTAAATATGTCACTCTTTGTTGAGCAGTTTAATCCATAGAAATGCATCATATTTCATATGGATTACGTTGGTTAAAGGTTCATCTGCAAAGTAACTTGTGACGTTTGCTGCCAACTCAGTGAAGAGTTGTAAAAAATGAGTAAAAACACATAGTAGTAAAGTATAAAAATCTAATATGTAAATGTACTAGCAACTGTATAAACTATGAAGTACTTTTTATGTGTTTTAAGATACTGAACTTGTATTAAGGACAACTTGTGCCTTGTAAATTCAGTGAAGCACAGCTGTGTGTGAGGAAAAGATGACTCAATCCACTGACACACTCTTCATCTTTGGAGCTGCACTCTCTCCCCACATTGCCTTTGTTGATATTGCGTCCTGCCTGTGTGGTGTGGGACCCCGTGCTGCGGCTCTCCCTCGGATGCAGGACCAGCTGTAACGACTGGCTCTTTGGGGTTTTGTTCAGTTTTACAGATAGGAAGAGCACGTGAGAGTGAGAGTGCACGTGAGCTGTAAAGCTCATGGCAAAGCAACTTCTGTTGTAATGAGGTGTTGTGAACACGGCCAAAGACGGGATAGTCGTGCAAGGTGTGAAACAGGGACAAGGCAGGAAATGGGAGTAATTAAAAACACAACACACAAGACAAACCTCAACAAAGTGAATAACAACCAGCACAAAGTAATAAAGTAAACTAGACAAGAGCAAAGGGAGTGAACGTGAAAGGTAACAACAGAAAGTCACTGCAAAAAGAGTTGTGAGGGGGAACTCATGCGGATCAGATCTGGTATTTGGGGCTTGGTCTCTCAGATGAGGTGCTCATAGTGGCCTATTTGTTATTCTATCAAAGATTTCTCTGTTTGACCTGATATCACGCCATGTCGGGGTAGCTGGGTCAGGTCTGTGCTCTGGAGGTTTTTATTGCAGGTCACACAACAAACCAGCTGCACACGTTTTACATTTTAATCTTATAAAATTAGTTAATGTGCAAAATAAATGCTGACAAATTTAAGCATTTAGCATTTTCTGAAAATGAATTGCAGAGGCCACTAACAGGGCATCATTCAGCTCTTTCTTTTATGTAACTTTGCTCTAGATCCAGGATTCAAGTTGTTGCTGCTAGTTAAATCACGTCTGCTGACCCACAGTGTCCACAGGTGACACCAAGTCCTCCAGTGTTGCTTTAATTCTGGTTAGACAGACCTAAAACTGGGACTGCTGCCAGGGATCACCAGTGGAATGAGACCAGCAGGTCACAAATAGCATTAAGTGCCGTCTAGACTGGAGAGCTAATGGATTTTAACACCCTGCATATGCAGATGCCAGCTCTGCTGAAAGATGTAGAAATTACTGTCAACGAGTCGAGCAGAAGGAATATTACACATTATTGACATAGAAAACTGTGTGCTCTTAAGAAAACACAAATTGTAAGTGAGATGTGCTCTTATGAGATCGAGCTCTCTCGATTGAACTGTTTGCTATTTGCCTCCCTCTTTACTTCATGGTCCATAAATTTAGGAGTACTTTTTATAGGTATAATTAATCTCTTGCTAACGTGGTTATGCTCCATTTTCTTGCTAGTCGAGTGTGGCTATTTAATATTATTGAGTGCTTTGATTAGCTAGACAGGCATGGGAACTTTTTCTTTGGCAGCACATATCGTACTGCATTTTTTCTTTTGCAGCACTGGTGTGCAGCTGAAATCACACAGGATACATCAAATGAATTTATGTACAATAAATATATCATTATATACACAGGTGTCCCACTTTACTTAATGTATGACCCATTTATGCAGCACAGTAAGTAAGCAAAGGGCAGAATACGTGCTTTTGTAGATCCTGAGAGCTCGTTAGGGATGTGTGAAATCTACACCTTTCCTTATCAGCAGAAGAGAAAAAACTAAGAGGTTGCGCCATGCCCTTTATTTCCCTCATTATTTTTTCACATGCTGCACTGTAATGAAATAGATAGTTGGCACCTGTAGTCTTCTTTATTACTGACTGAGCATAGGGCTCTATTTAATTATTTTCTAATGACACCAGGATGCACACTTGAAACCATCATGCAATTTTCGAAGAGAGGAGAGAATGCATGACCGATGTAGTTTCCTTTGTCTGTTGCTCAAGATACCACCGCTTCCATTACTAGAAAAGGAGAGGAAAAGGAGAGAAGTAAATGGAAAGTAAATGGAAAGCCATTGTGTGAAGGCTTTTTAGAATATGTCCTATGGCTCACATTTACATCACCCCGTGTAGCATCCAATGATCTGTAGCTGTGCAGAGTAGATCGACTTAAACAGCTTCCGCCTGGCTTCTTTCATTAGGAACTTATTAAACCTGAATGGAAACTCAGAGGGTGCAACAGTGAGAAAAAGAAACGCCTCAGGCATCAGCTGAATGCAACTAAGTACCTTGTCATTCTGTCAAGGGCATGCTGCAATTTTAGGGAAATGCAGAGGACTTGAGACTACAACATGGTTTGCTTACTTGGATGTGGTTTTGAGGCAGTACACACAATTTGCCATTCATTATTCACCAGCTGTGTTTTATCTGTGTTAAAGCAGACACACTGGATTTGGAAGTTGAAACCCAGCAGGAGGTTTGTATAAAAAAATAATTGTGAAGAAGAAAGAGAATAAATATAACCTTTCTTCTCCGATCTAATCTTTTTACTGTTTGGTTAAATCTTATATTTGTTCCAAGAAGCAAAGAAGCAGCAAAGAAATAGTTTCTTTGTCAGTTGCAGCATAAAGTGTTCAGCTCTGCATGTGTCATGGGACAAGAGCACAGAAGGTGAAGTGGGAGGACACAGGAAGTCTGTATCGCATTACCTAATATACTGCCTGGAGGTCTGTACACAGGGCAGCGATGACAAGCAGAGGCCGGCAATGACACAGGGTGCACACGCTCTCCTGACAGCTTCAAACACTGCAATGCAGAATCAGATAGAGGATGAAAGAAGGGAGAACAGGAGGCGTACACGACTACAGGTGCACGCTGACACCAACAAGTCTCGTTCTGTGGAATAAAATTACTATTATTAAACAATCTCACACTGACATTACTGAATCGATATTAAGAATGCATGACTAGTTCCCAGGTAACTCACACACTGGGAGGAGAGACAAGTACATGTACAGCATGATGACTAATTTAGTGAAATAATTACTTCTGAGTGATTCACATTCAAGAATCTAGAGGTGGCTCTGAATGCTGTGCAGCTAAACATCACATACAGTGGATCATCCAGTTTAATAAACATGACAGCCATTTTAATAAATGTGTTTAAAATGATGCAAACGGATCTAAAATAATCCAGCTAGATGGAGTGGTGCAGTTATTTCGCTTTAATAAAGAAAATGACACAGGATATATGAACCACTTTGATTGTTATCACTCCATTAAATGGCCGTTACCAGTTTTTATCACATCCATAATCATTCTTGAAAAGGGGCAAACTGCACCTAACACTGGGCCAGAAAGTACATATCATCTGTAAGTGTTATAACAAGGTGTCGTCTGATGGCTGGAAGAATTATCACAGGAGCACATGAGCACTACTCAATAAAACTGCTCCTTTTACCCCAAAACTAGTTGTTTTTGTGCCTTAAATTGGAATTCTCTGGATATATTACTGTATGACAAAGGTCCAGCACATGATAACAGCCTACCGAACTGATGATAATGTCCTGTTAAGCCATCTATGATAATAATAACAATAATAATAATAATTACACTTTATTATTTCCCTTGGAGAAGCTGTATTTAAGCTACAGTCACCTTTAGGAAGTGGAGTAGGCCTTTGAAGCTGGATCTACTGTGTCTACAGTGTGATAATACTTGGGTGAATGGGTGTAAGATACTGAACTTGGACAGATTTTAAGGGCATAACCAAGAAATTAATAATTTACTGCATTATTTCCTGCAGGTGAAGCGAATCCAGCACCTCAGCAAACATAAAGCACAGACTCAAGATTAGTTTGAACTTTTGTAATAATAAATCTATACATATATAAATAATGAATAAGAGTAAAGTGGTGTGCTTGTGGACAGTAGTTGTAAGTTTGTGTCTCACCTCTTACGGAGCAGCAACAACATTTCTTTAATCTATTTTTACTAAATAGTTTTGAATTTAGGGAAATGAGGGATAACTAGCTTATCTGAAGCCTTGTGAGAACTGACCATTTAGTCCAAACCTCTTTGACTGGATTAGTTCAGTCGAGTAAGCTGAAGCTGGTCGGCTCACTTTAGCCTCAGTATAACAGCATTTAACATGATTAACACTGATTAACCAAGATGTCTGGCCGAGCTATTTTGGGATTGTTTGTGTGGAAAAATAAGGGTGTATTGTTATTAATCTTTTTCAAGGAGATCCTGTACAAAACAGTCTTGGACGTAATTTACTAGATTATATAAGCAGCATGTGAAAGGCTAATTAGAAACAGGTATAAACACTCAGGGTGTATCTAACACTTTTACTAACAATAGTCTATTTTGCATAATATGCAGCATGATGATGAATGGTAATTGGTGTTAGTACAGTTTGGTTTGGGGCAAATTCATTTATTAATAGTTTACAGTCTGTGAGTGTACCACTGACTAACTTGGTGCAGTTTTTGCCAATAGGAATTCAACAGTGTGAGACTCGTGGCTTATAAGTTGCCTTAAGGCAGCAATCAGGGCCGCTCGGGGAACACAGTCAGACTTTCACTCTGCACCGAGAAACAAACATCCAGCTCATGTTTTTATCCCAGAACTAGGTTGCTTCCTCTAATCTGCCCAGTAACAGTTAGGCAGCGTGTACATGTATGTTAGTGTGCGTGTACGGGTTTGATGGTTGTGTGCAAGCATGCATAAGTGGGCATGTTTGCATGTGCAGCCAACAGCGAGTGGGCTGAGGGGATTGGAGGAGGAGGAAGAGTGGGAGGAAGAGGAGGAGGCCAGTGGTAAAAGCTTCAACTGAAGCTAAAGATAGCACAGTGCTTGCAGGCACTCAGTGAAGCTTTGCTCTCTCTGTCAAGGTTACACATACAGACACGTAGCAGGGGCATGAGAGTGCACGAGGAGCCCTTTCTCAAGAGTAAAAGTGAAAACACTACACAGGTAATTGACAGGATAATGCACGCTATTGTCCAAAGTGCGTTAATGTACAGTGCTGATCCACCACAACACTTTACCAATGCTTGAGATACGTTCTCTGGAACTACTGGAGGGAATAAATCAAGTCTCCCACAAGATTCTCTCTCATTTGGTGTTTTCATTATGGTTGACAGTGCTATCTATCCTAGAAATTATGTTTATGAGATTATTATGAGATTTGTTTTTATCCACAACGACTTACAAGTTACAGTAAGCACACAAGGAACAATCCACCGGCTCTTAGGTTAGTGGTCTCCTGAACCACTCTCTCGAAATATCTAGAGACAAGTTCAAGTGGACAGTACCAGTACCCTTCATGGTGACGATACCTGTGTGGCTGACACTCTGGGAATGAGAACGGCCTGGAGACCTTAACCAAAGTCTAGAAGGGAAGGATGAAGAACAGATTGTGGTTTAAGATGAAGATAAACATACTGTATCACAGAGTCACAGACTTCCTCGTCTAACCTTAACCAAGTAGAAAGTTTAACACAATATAGATACTGTGCTTCAAAATTTAATAATAAGAGGAAAACAAATCCAGTGCATAAACATATCATATCAAAATTCTAGTAATGCTGTGTGGAGTGTGTTTCCCTTCAGATGTATTTGCTGTTGAAAGTTCGCTGTATATTAAGGTACCGTCTAGGAGACAGGGTTGAACACGTCACTCCAGTTCTCCAGACATCCTGACACTGTGAACATCATGTAGTTTGATTTACATCATTTTCAAACCCCTCAAACCCGCGAGGCCTCGTATCTGATCTGGAAGTATGTGAATCTGTCATGTTCTCTTCTCATTTATTCATGTGTGTTTCCTTAATTTTGTCACCTTCTGCGTACTGTAGCTATGTGTCATTATGATTCATGTAAACCTCAGAAGATGTCAGGCTAAATTTGCATTTCTTTAAAAAAAGAAAAGTGGGTAACATATGTTTAGCTGCATTTATCTGTCACACTATTCCCTTATACAAACTACATGGCAGACTGGCTGCGTTCTTATCAGCTCTGTAGTGAAAAATTGACATTTCAGCATCACACCATTCTTGACACATCCTCATTCACCTGTGTTTGTAATTTTGGTTTAATTTTCCAAGACTCTTCATTGGCCGCCAGGTCTAGTGGCCATCCAAGGTAATGATACAGTTGGTTTACAGTTAGTACGGCCTTTACAAGTGAGAAGATTCTAATTGATCACATTTGGCACACGAGTCCTGCTAAACATGAGGATTAAGTGATCATCGCCGGTGACACACTGATCTACTTCTCCTCAGCACATGCCAATACTCCTCGCCTACTCCATCCCGGTCAATAATAGCATGGGTCTAAAGATAGAACTGCGCTAATGGACACTGTCCAAAAGACTGCTAATCACAGCCGTGAGCCCAGTCGTGAAGGCTAATTAAAGTCTCTGCAGATCTTCATTTAGCCATCTTGCAGCTTTTCTCTGATGCTAATGGTCGTAACAACCAGATTTCTTGAGAAACCGGTGTTTATGATGGTTTTTGGGATGATGACTGACCAGAACACCATGTGGCATTAGTGTTCTACATCAAGAGATGCCTCCATATAGACGATTATTTTGTCTATGTGAATGTTGAGACTGTGACGGTAGGCAGGAATGATATGTTCAATGAACAAATGAATCGTAAGGCACCTTGCTATTTGACAAATGGTCTTGAACAATATTTGTCCAGTACGAATGTTCAGTGTGTTTATGAATATCAACTGTGTATATGAAGTTTTGCTTTGCTTGGCATAATAAAAAAACAGAGCCCTCAGTTTTCTGTAGACCTTTGCCAACAGATTTGTGACCGAGACCCTGTCAACTCAGACAAATAGCTCACCTTGTCTCCACACCCGCAGTCCTAACACAGAAAACCTGAGACAACATAGCGCCTGTAGTTATCACGTTATCACCTGGAAGCTGAAATAACATTAGGCCTAATCAACGCTTGACAAAGAGCTCGAAACACAAACAAGCCGACTGTAAATCGCATTTCAGAAAATGGGAGAAATCAAACATGCCACTGTGCTTATAAAAGTAAGGTTTGTTTGTGGGAAGTGGCGTGTGTTCAGCATAGAAGGAGAATGTTATCAGTTTTCCCAGATGTTTAACACCGATTACAGCCTTTTAATCACTGTTAAGTGTGAATGAGCAGTGTTTACTTGTAGAACAACCTCAGTTTAGTGAATTAGGAACGATGAAGAGTGGGTTGAAAAATAGTGAGAGGATCAGGAATTGAGTTGCTCACGTCTGATCTATAGCATATCTGCGTAATATGAAGGACCTTAATAAATAATGCATTCATACGCTGTGATTTATAATGTTAATAATTTATATGATTGGAGGAGAATAAGGATGATGTGTTATGTAGTTAAACAGCCATTTTGAAATGTGAAAATCGAGAACTGTACTGTAGATGAATAAGTAAGTGATAGCTACTCAATAACCTGCAACAGCATGCTAAACTATAACCATGGTTAACTGCTATAGTTTGTATTAGCATTAGCTCTGTGGGAGTGTTTGGCTGCAGACTAATTAAATCAAACACGGCCAATATAAACGTCTTTGTTCCACATGTTGGATCAGTTTTCAACCACCAAATTTCATTATCACCGTTGTTGAACAACACCTTTGTTTATTGTAGGACTTCTATTCTCGTCATCAGTCATTCACAGGTTTTTTCTTTACGACGACACCTTTGACCAAAGGTTGAGCAACGTTCTGAATTTACAATTCCCATTAGAAACCACAGCAAACTGCTCAGACTGAAACTGACCTGCTTGAAAGAAAAGCACCAGAGGTCAGGACCCTCTTCTCTCAACTGTGAGATTAATGTGGGCATCGAGTGACCACCCAGGAGCGGTCAAACAGCCACATTCACACACATGTGCACAGTGAAATACATGCATGGACACTGGAAAGCAGCCACAGAGTCATGCAGCACTGTACTTCCCACACTGTGATTGTTATTAGCATCATACCCTGATAGTTTAAATTCTTTTGTGACATTTGCTCCAAAACATCAGCATTCAGATCAACACTCGTCTCTTTAAGTTTAATCAAGGTGGCCAGTCAGCAGGCAGATGGTTATATCAATCACACTGCACAATTGTTGTTTCCCCCCTCCTATAGAAAGTTCTATTGTTATATATCCTCTAAAATAAGACAAATTACCTGCTACTGACTGACTACAGCAGCTTCTGGCTGAAACTGGACCGAGCAGTGGTCACTGTGAATAAAAGAACCTCAGATTGATTGAGACGCACCGATTCTGGATGTAAAGAGTTGAGGTCTAAAAGGCACCACATGCAGATATGCATTACAATAGAGTGAGCACGTAGAGAGGCAGCTGTAAACGATAGAGTACAGCACATGCAGAGGCCATCTGGATAATTCAGCAAACGCCTGCTGTTAGGTAGAAATCTTTGATCCAGAGTGATTTTGAGGAGGAAAAAGTATATTTAATACCTGTAATGACTGTGCTTTCTTAAAGTAGATTCTGAATCGAGGGTGAATTTGAATGTTTTCTGACCTGAAGCATCTAAATGTTCCTGGAACTGCTGTGTTTTGCTGTAACACAGAACCAAAAAGCTGCTGGTCAACAACACATGCAGACTTGTATTGTAAGTATTGTGAAAGCAAAACCAAAATCTTGTTTCTTCCACACAGGCTTTGTAATCTTTGACTTTAGAATGACATGAGAACAGAAATGTATCAAGCAGAGAAATATCCTACACAAAAATGTCTACGCATATAATTTATCAATTCACATGCTGGCTGAATGGGTGCTGCTAATATATGGAGCTTATAAATATGCAAAACTAGACTAAATCATTTTCTGAGCCAGAGCTGTTTCAAGCCCCCTGGGAAAAAACAATGGCTTCATTCAGGTTTCTCTTTTTTAGGAAATTAGGGAAAGAGTTCCTGCACTTTTTTGCACCATTAACGGGTCATACTATGCTTTTCCTATTCTAATGTTACACATACTGTCGCCAGAGACCCGGAGATTGAGGTGAACATGTGTTTGCATGCTGGTTGGTAGAGAAAAGTGGATTTGACTCCGGCCAATTTACTTTGTTCTCTAGAGTTTTTTCTAAATGTTAAAACACATGACATCAGTTGTTGTGGAAGTCCATAACTAGCCTTTTTAACGTCTGGAGAGTCACAGCTAGAAATTGGTTGGAGCATTCACACAAGCATCACAAAGCAAAATAAGGGAGACAGCATTTGCTGTTAACTTAAAACTCACATAATCCTGTTTCAGTGGAGCCCCATAAAACACATTAACATGAAATGAAGGTATAATGTGGTCACTAAAAATGAACATATGTTAATGTTGCCACTATAAACATGCTGCCTGTGCTTTTCAGTTTTTATAAATGCTTTGATTTACAGGTGGGACTCACTCTTCTAATCACCTGCAGGTTTTTCATTCTGAGCTAATATTGCATATTAGTGAGAACACGTTCACGTTAAATCAGATTAGAGCGTGCAGTGTAACTCCGCTGTCTGTCACTGAGAGCTGATTTGCAGAGGGACTCAGGTGGTCCTCATCCAATTAACTGGTCATGCAGCATCATGATACAGAACGAGGAAAGGGAAGCTGTCAATGAAAATGCTACTAAATCAATGTTAAGTCTTGACTTCTCCCGGCCATATGGGGCTCGTGGTGACCCCTGTGGCAGAATCCCCTGTTATTTTTCTATTTTGCATTTTTATGTTGCACTATTGCTGCTGCTGCGCTTTCTTTGTTTAAATTGGCAATAAAAAAAGGACCGGACTGTTAAGACTGTGATGCCAAACCTCACAGCTGCTAACAAGGAACTCAAATGGCAAAAGTAGAGAGGGTGACAACAGTACAACTAACTGAACATGTGGTTAGATACTTTACTGTTCGATAAGTCAATTAGCTAAAACAATTAGTGGTGTGCATGCAGTTTTACAGTAATACTGCTGTATACTGAGTGTTGAACTGCCAACCTTACCATTAGTGGATGCTCTGCTTACCTACTGATCCACAGCCACTCACTGGGATTTAGAAAATTAAATACTGACCTTTAAGTAGTGTTTTTCCCAAAATGGCTACTGCAGGAGCTCAGTACGTCCGATTAAAGCTACACTGAACACCCATAGATGTAAAACCACCTGGTGGTTTTAATGTTGTGGCTGATCATCATCACTTTCCATTCATTTACCATCAGATATATTAAATGCAAGTCTGTATCACAATGGACACACACACACACATACATACATATACACACAGGTGTGTACACAACAGTGCTCGAATTGTGTTCTGGAAGATGTGTTGTTGCCATGGCATTGCACTGCATTTCGTTACATTGCCATGGAAACACAAAAAATGATGACTGGCATGAGGCTTTAAGTGAAGTGGGTCAAGAGCATCCGAGTCAAGTAAATCCATATTTATTTATACGACCTAGTATCGTGTAAAAATGTCTCTGTGGGATTTTAAGGCCAACAACATCAAACATCTGAACTGACCCAGACCAGAATCAGTGAAAAGCATAAAATGCAGTTGAAAAATCCTTCAGCTCATACGGAAACATGGCTCCTGGTCTATTGATCCATGTTAAATTGTTACGATTTATGAGGCAAATTTTCTTCTTCTGTCCAGTTTCCCTTTAACACAACAAACACGATAATGCTGACATCGAAGATTCAAATGCACTCTTTTAAGTTGTAATAGTTTAATGTGTTTACAGGTCTCTTGATATTGTTCTTGATGAGGATAAATATGTTTCTTTAGAAAAATAATACAACTGTGAAAGGGAAGTGTGGATACATATGACAGAAGTAAAACTCATTTTGTAAAATTACTAGTATAATATGATCCATTATGGTCCTGATGTTCTATTTATTATGTACTTGTCACATATGTACATGTTAGAACTGTTGTTTGGTTAAATCAACCCTCAAAGGCTGTTGTTCACATACTAAACTGTAGTACCAGCATGTTGGTTTGACGCTCACTTGGCTCCATCTTGTGGTTAAATGTACTAAAGGAAGTACTCTGGAGATCAGTTGAGCACACACAGACTGTTTTATTGTATTATACATTTACATGCAGTTTATTTACAAACAGTGAGAAAACATTGTTCTTCAGTGATTATTAAAATCAGTTTGATTAGTTGATGGTGTTGGAAGATTAGACGGTGATGTTACGACTGGTGGGAGAGAAATAAAAACAAGAGAAGAATATAAAAAAGCTTTTTAGCACATCTTTATGTCCTGTGACCATGGACTGATATTATGTTTTTATGTTTGTGTATTTCAGTGCTGTGTCAGGTGACGCTGCAGCTACTGTTCACTCTCAGTATAGTGAGAATATCAGGATTGATGATCACGTCTTTGTGGACGTTGTACATCTGAGGGGGCAAATGCACACAAGGAAAAGAAACCCAGCCAAACTGAACACGACGCCTGACTTTAGGATCTCAGGAGCTGCACTGAAGGCACCACAATGCCCCCTGTTGTTGGGGTGCATCCCCACTGTCCTCCTGGGGTCCAGCCCCCATCTCTGGGGCGTCTGACTGCCAGAGGGGTGTGTCTGCTGGAGATAGTGGTTGTTAAAAGGCAGCTTTGTAAAGTGAGCCACAAACAGACTGAACAGCACCAGAGCTTGTGAGATTTGGTCATCAAAATAAAAGCTCTTAAACACGTCCTGCAAGTTTTGGAAACGTTAACACAGACGAATGACTGAGGGTCTGTAAAAGCTGTTTCAAGGGTTTGTTCCCTTCCCCAAACTGTACTGTGTGTTTTATTTTGAAAGTTTCACAGGAACCATTTGTTGAAACTCTGTCACCATCTACATTCAGCTGATGAAGTACTGGTGGCCATTTAAATGTACATTTCAGGCCCTTTTTTTATTTCCATCCATCCATTCTGTGTCACTCCAACATTGAGCTCCTTTAAACCTTCACTGGATAAAAAATGGACAACAAAGAGATAAAGCTCATAACAGGAGCCTCTGTGATTTTATTTACTGAGAAGCTGTGACCGGAAGCCCCCCCTGAAACTCCCCTGTGCTTGACACAGATGGTGAAACTCGGTGGAGCTCCCGCCTCATCAGACACCGTGTAGACAAGAAGGCGCCGTGCGCACGACTCGTGTCGTGTGGTGGTAAAATGCGGCTTAATAATCGGACGAGGCTGTCGAGTCTGGAGCTGGCTGTCATCTAACATCAGTCCGGGAGAAGAGGAGCCATGAAGAAACACCTGAGTCCCACCAAACAGCAGCATCAGCAGCATCAGCATCAGCAGCAGCCACCGCCTGATGTCCCGGCTCCAGTCTGTGAGGTTACCGTGCAGAAGCTCAACGAGCTCCTGTCGGACGGCAGCGGCTTCTACAGCCTGCCCACACACCACTTCAACGAGGTGTTCCCCAGAATATACATCGGTAACGCGTGAGTCACCCCCCCCCCCCCCCCCCCCCCCCTGTCTTCACATGTGCTGCATGGTGGCTGTGTGCTGTGTCTGTGCCGACAGGTAGGACGGATGGTTTCTTTAAAGATGCGCCCTCTCCATCGTGACCACGGTGGCGCACGTCGGAGAGCGCGCACCGAGGACGGGCTTGTTATTTCTGGTGTCTCCGCTGTGATCGTGGACGAGGAGACAGCCTGTTGTTGTTTGCGTGCGTCAGTGTCCACACAGGTGGACACACACACACACACAGTGATGATATTACAGATGATCTACTGGAGGTGTTTAGAGAAATCCGCTCTAAACGCGCCCGGATCCCGACGTGAAGGACACCAGGACCTGTTTTTCCTCCATGAGTCGCCCCCGTCGTTAGTGCCGCTCCCCGCTCCCTCCAGCTCGGGCTGCAGAGCCACAATAACGACCACATCCAGATCCTGCAAAACAATAATACGTGTGATGTGTTGAGCATCATTTCTGCAGTCGTGATGAGAAGATGCAGAAATGTCCTGAGGTCAATTAACGCGTCGTTTTTTAATCAAATTCACATCTCAGGTTAAATATTAAAACAAATACTGGCACCACACTTATAAAAATCACCTCATTGATTGGTTGATTGATGGCGGGTGCATCAGTTCTAGCATCCTCTGGGTTGCCAGGTTGTGGGAAATCCGCCTTAATCACCACCTTTTTGTTTGGCCTCACAGCTGCAGGCTGATAGATGGAGGAACCCTATTATTAATTAACGTTTTAAATTTACTGACTTGTGCTAATGGCTCATTAGAACTCGAGCAACTTGTTCCACTTGCTGTGTTGTACTAATATTTATAACTGTAACCCGGTGTCCTGTTAGAACCCCTGCTGTGTAATTCCACCACTAACAAACAGTGTATATATGTATATGTTTTTTCAATATATCAGAGGCCAAACTATAAATTCATGGTCTCTGGGTGACTGGTTGCTATTGGATTTGTAATGAACAAATGCTGACTCCTCAGGTATTTATAGCTTGTTGTTCCAGTAAAGCCACTTCCTGGAATGTCCTGTACAAATGTGTATGAGATTTATAATCTGGCTGCACGACAAAGTGATAAACAAGTATCAAATGTCCTCTGTCCTCATTGTGACTACGCTCGGTCTGCAGATATTGTTCGAGTCACGTCAACCGCAAAGTGTGTTTCTACAGTATCTGATAATATTTCTGATTCCAGCGTTGGGTTTCAAGCCTCAGCTCGGTCTTAAAATATGAGCTACAGTGTGATCAATACTGGACGTTTGGGGACGATAGTGGTTTGATATGTGGGAAAAAGCATGAAACTGAAAATCAACCTGCTGTGCTTCCCACTCCCTGCTCTGCTATGCTCTTCTACCATCTGCTACACTCACATTAGTGAATAAGAAACTGCAAAACTTAGTAATGAAGCAGAACAAACATCTCTGCACAGATAGATTTTTAGACAGTATACAAATTAATTAATAGTGGTTACAGATCAATAAGGGTTGTTTTTTTAATTGAAATACTAAAAGTAACTTTAAAAGTGAATAAATAATAATAAATGCAACAGTTGGAGCCCATTGCAGAGGCCATCGATGTCGTATTAATTGAAATTAAAACAAAAAAGCTTGAAATATTTCACTTTACATGTAATGAATCTAGACTATATGAGGGTTTCTCGCTGTCCTAACTTTTTGAGATGCACTGCTGCAGCCAGGATAGAGCGGTGATCCGGGGACGCCCCTGAGAAACTCGGTGTCTGCGTGCAGGCTGTCATTTGGCTCCGGCCTCTGCCAACGGAGGAAGCTGAGCAGGATGAAATACAAGCACATTACTGTACTTCAGTGCTACAACAAAATCAATCTGAATATGCCAATCTGCCCCGGCCAAGTCTCCAAACAAAGTGCTGGCAGTCGTCGTGTGCTTCGCTGAGGCTGATCACACAGCTTAGAGGCTTGAAAGAGAGACTCTAGTGTTATGTCTGATGCAGAAGGTGTGTTCACTGATTATGAGGATCATTGTATTTATTCATTTTTATTTACTCTCTGGACTATTTCACTATTATATCGTGCGCTCTCCAACCCAGCTGCAGCGTAATGTAACATGATAGTGTACTGTAAATGGCTCAGGCAGGGTGAGTAGGTATTGATTGTTGATTAAAGCTGGAGCCTTGTCCACTGTTTCCACCGCTGGGACCCACCAGGCCTTTCTGCTGATGTATCCCATTAGTTGTACCTTGTTACGGCTCAAATTGTGAACTCTGTGGGCAAAATAAAATCAAAGCAAATGCGCTATTTAATACAATGGTACGGCAGTACACACTGTACGTGGTGTCGAGGGCACTTTTCTATTACAGTACAGGTCATGACTCAAATTAGAAAAAGAGCTGTCCTTGAAAATATTCATTAACACTTTCTTATCTTAGTGTCCCCCAGGAATTGGTCCCATTAACCATTTTTAGGCTGTGGAGTGATATAAATCACACTTTTTTGAGGCCGTGACACAGTTAAATCTTATTATATTATTAAAATAATACACAAAAGTCCAGTTTAAAAAAGAAAATATTCACTTTTCCTCTGCTAGCTGCTCCTAAATGTACCTTAGTGTGCTGTTGAAGCCTTCTTGGACCCAGACTCTTGACATTTGCTTATATATTTGCTCCGTATGTTTTGGCCTGAGGCTCTCGCTTCTAACCAGTCAGAAAGTTTAAATTGCATTTATTGTAATTTCATAGCAGCGACTACCTGATCTTCAGGTGAGAGCGTAGCAGAGCAGATAGAGTGGAGTGATTTTAAATCTCATGTTAGTGCTAGTTTAAGTTGCTTTAAGCTACAGTTACAGCTAAAGTGAAGTATTAGTGCTGCAGATTGCTAATATTTAGCTTTCTAAATCAATATTTGGCCAAATGTGCTTCAATAAACTGTATTTTCTGAACTGAGGTTCTTAACATTGTTTTCAGCTCAGCTGTAGTCAGCACTCTGAAACCGCCGTGTGCAGCTCGGGGACAGACTTAAGGTGTGGTTGTCCACTTTAACGAACACTTTGGCTCTTTGTGAAGCTGGTCTTTAATAATGCATGTTGTGGGACTGCAGATCCCAGGGTGAGGAGGCTGGGACAGGGCAGGTAGGCAGGAAGAAAACCAGTGACTGTGAACTCATGTGAACTCATTGCACCTCTGCATTGAGTTGTGTGTAACTGCACACATAAGCATGAATTCAGTAATTTAAGCACATAAACTTACATTTGGTCTTAATATTCACAAAATGCATCTGAATCCACCTGTGTCTCTGCTTTGCTTCATCACATTTCTGAGTCTGAGACCTGCAGCTGACAAGCTGTAAAGTAAAATTGTGGCAGAGAGGATGTTTTATTAGTTCTTGCAGAAGGGGGGCCTTGCAGCAACCACCTCTCTAGGGACCTGTCCAGGGTCACCTAGCCTCGCCTCACAGCCTCATATTGACTTCAAGCAGATAGAGCAATAAAAGCTGACAGTGCTGCCAGGAAGGGGCGTTTTGCTGGCAAATAAATGAGACTTGGCTCTAAATAGGAGTAAAATAAATATAGACGAGATGCTTTTAGCTTTTATAAAATTTAGAATAATGGTCTTTCTGCCTGTGCCGTAACTTCACCACAGCTGGCATGAGTCCATTTTGTGCATGTTTTTGTGTCTGGTTTGGTTTTTAGTCAAAGAGCTGAGAGGGAGAACAAGCTGACAGCTGAGTCTGTCGTTAGCAGCTGCAGTTCTGTATGTAGAGATGTTTTTTGTTGTTCAAACATAAATTCAGTGCAGTTAATTAGTGACACTAAATGCTCTATTAAACTTTAATTGAACATATACAAAGGAGGCATTTTATAGAGAATCAATGGGCAGCGCTTTTGGCCAGGTTGGACTGTGACAGTGGACACAGGCATCCAGCCAGGCAGGTCGGAGCAGCCAAATCTCTTATCCCTTTGTGATGGGTTGTTAGCTGAATGGGTTTGTTTGCTCTGCACAGTACAGGCCTAATATGCAGCATTGTGGTTCTTAAAGACTTAGAGGTTTATTAGAGCAGAAGGGAAGCAGAAAGAGATTTATTGTTTCCTGGATGTTGAGTGGATGACGATGGAGATGAAGCTGCTGGGGCGGAGCCACGAACTGAGATTTGTCTGTGAACCTGCTTGAATTTGTTTATATAAAAGTTTTAATGTTCTTTGTTAGCGTGTTTTTCACATTCAGTGTACTTATAAGGCATCTCGTCTGTTTCTCCTACTTACATCAGTCTCCTTTTCTTCTTGCAGCCTCCTCCTTCCCTCACACACTGATTCAGATAACCAAGCAGTTCCCTGTAGTTCTTAGAAATCTTTATTTGACGACATACAGCTCAGCAAATTCTTATCCATGGATACATCTCACCCTAGTTCAATACTTATTGAATGTTCTTTGTCCACTGACACGACACTTACTGCACAAATTTGCATGTTCTCACACTCACAACATCTCCATCAAATGACTTTTCTACATCTTACATGCACCACGTTGTTCCTAAACTTCCTCCACCCTCTGCACCAATTGTTGGATATACAGACAATATATGGATGCGTATTTTAGCACTAATAATACACAATTTAATGGATTACATAAACTGAAACACTACCTAAACATTATTCACCACTTAGTATTATGTGCAGAATTGCTGTTATTATAATAATATATTTCTTTCATATTGATAATTCTCAAATACAAACATATATACTGTACATTTCACAGCAGACGTGAAGAAAGACGCATGTTCAACAGGTTTTCTAGACATTTCTAAGGGTTTGCAAGCTGAATGATGCAGCGTTGTGGTCGTTAAAGACATAATTAACGAGAACCGAAGGGAAGCAGGAAGAGTTTCATCATTTCCTGCATGTTGAATGACTGACGATGGATCTAACATCATTATAAGTGTCCCAGTTAGACACCACACCATGACTTTGACATGTCACTGCAGCAAAAGCGTAGGTGTAAAAACATTTAATGAGTTTATCTTTGCTCTCTGCTCAGCTTCAACCTGAGGACAGATTTGATCAATGAGTGAGAACCACCTTTAAGATGTCGCCTCTGGTGTAGAAACTCTATGTAGACGGCTTCACAATTTAAGATTCAGTTGATGAAAAGGCAACTTTAGATTGAGCACTGTTAAAGCAACATGATGCAGAACAGCTTCCCAGCAGACACAGTAAACCTTACCAGTAACCTTATATTGTTAAAATATTATTTTTTAAATAATTGTTCGTTAATCTGATCTTATCCTGAATCTCTTCTCATCTGCCCAGGTTTGTAGCCCAGAATGCAATGCGTCTGCAGAAACTCGGAGTGACGCACGTCCTCAATGTGGCCGAGGGTACCTCCTTCATGCATGTCAACACCAGTGCAGAGTTTTACGCCGGCACGGGCATCGCGTACCACGGCATCCCGGCCAACGACACCGAGCAGTTCAACCTCAGTGCCTTCTTCGAGGAGGGGGCTGATTTTATCGACAAGGCCCTTGCGCACAATAATGGAAAAGGTGGGTCTGACAAAGGACACAAGACTTAAAGCACCTCTTAATGATTCATCCTCAATACGCTTCAGTGCCGTACGTCTAAAAGTGAAAACAGAGGATCATTATGAGTATCTCAGGCTAAATCTGACACACCCCTGAGCCCTGCTCCATTTTCCATTTATCAGATGATGTCAACATTGTCAAAATGTTCCATCGTTAATGCACCTGTAGCACCGAAGCCCAATCCATCTCCTTATTTTTCTCAACTGTGGGTTAGTTATATCAAACAGGTGATACGAGGTGATAGAAATGAAACAAACCACCAGGGAACAATCACTCCCTGGAGATCTGTTTCCCAAAGCTGAAGCTGTATTCAGTCAGTCTCTCACCCACACGTGAGGGGTGTGTTTAATTAGTGCGCTGAACCCTGTTTTTCATGATATGGATTTATTGTCATCTATGGCACTGAAAGGCATCTTAACTCCCAGGAGGTTTACCAAAAGGTGAGTAGAGGAGAGGAGTGGGGGAAAATGACGGGAGATAGAGGAGGAGCAGAAATAGCAGCTTCACTGTTGTAGTTGACATTGTGCTATGTGCAACATTATCGCTGACATTTTGTGACCTATGAGCTCTGAAAAGGTCAAACATCCAGGGTTTTAATGAGGAAGTGCATCGATGCATTTCTGCTGCAAAGGACCACATGAAGTACAGTTTGTAAGTGTTCATGTTGAAAGACTCCCTCTGCAAAATTCACAGTCAAATAAGAAAATAAGATAACTCAAAAACAAAAATGGGAACATTGGACTCACGTCACCTGCTAGTTTATAACATTATCAATCCCACTATTTGAGGCTTTCATGACTTGACACTTACAGTACAGTCAGAACTGAAAACTGTAAACTGATCCTTCTGTCTGATGCTGTTACCGAGGTTTTTAAATCAAAAGAGCTGTTTCACATCAACAAATACCACAGTATAACAGAGTCTGCGTGCTGAAAAACCAAAATATAACCCTGTGGATCTGAGATCATCTGCAGAGTTGGGCGATTCTTCTGTGTACACTACCTGAACAACCCCTCGAAGGAATTCATCAAAACTGGTGGAAGTTTTGTGCCAGTTGTGTGATGAATGAAAGAAAGCACCTGAGTAATAAAAAAATAGTGTGATGGAGTGAGAAAGTGCAGCGAGCCAAAGATCCCCTGTGTCCGACAAGAGGATACAGTAGAATCAACATTGATCTGTGGCAGGCAGGGTGATTAGGCATCAAAGAGGTCATTTCAGTGACTGCTCTGAGTGGAGAATAGAGGGAGATTATACAACGTCAGGGAGGAGAGATGTTGGGGATAATAGCAGGAGAGGGACACAGAGGTGTTGGGTTTCAAATAAAGTGCAGAGTCTGCAGATTCGCCCTGAGACCAACACATCAGCTGCTCCGTGGACGTTGCCAGGATAAATCCCTTGTGGGGTTTTGACTTCTCTGTACGTTACGTCTCTGAAGAGAAACACAAACAGCAAAACAAGACAAACTGACATGAAAATGCAAAGACAGCACAGAGAACATGCATGAAATCTGTGCACGCACATACAGAGATCTGATGGTGATGCCATATGCAGGTTGCGGGTGCAGTGATGATGATTGACTTTGCCAAGTCTGCAGCAGAGGTCGGGTCTTGTATTTGCATCTGCTGGCACAGAATGTGCCTCGCTAGGCAAGTTTGTCCACAGCATATGTTCCCCAGCCGCTCTTAGTCTCTTTTGTTTTCTTTTCTTAATTCGTTTCTTTTTCATTCCTGATTTTTCCTCTTTTGTTTCTTGAGCCACGGTGAAAATGAATCTTCTAAGTTTTTATATCCCTGTCATTTCTTTGTAAAATCAAAATCAGAATCAGCTTCATTGAGCTAATAGCTAGCATATTTAATTTAATAGTAAACAAAACACAGATATTATAAAAACAACAGCTACTGTAAGGCAGCTCATTTTGATCTTGGGGGTGTATACCTGTATTCATGCAAATACATCTGACGTGGAGAAACTGGCTTTTAAAACTGCACTTGATCATTAGTTTGTAGGTCGCAGCAGCTACTGTTCATAGGAACTCACTGTAAAATACTCCGGAACCCATAGTGACTGTAGTACTAGTCGAATCTGACCACACACACACACACACACACACACATTAAAATAAACTATATAAATCCACCTATAACTTAGGTCAGAGTCTTAATCCAGTGTTTTTTTTTCTTCAATAAAATCCATAGACCTGCATTAATCTTCTAATCTGACTCATGATAAGTCGTTTGTCTTATGTTTTGTGTGACCCTGTAAATCCAGCCATGTGTTGCACTCATCCTATTGTTCTATTTCTGTGTCTCTGCCCTCCAGGGAAGGTGTATGTACACTGCAGAGAAGGCTACAGCCGCTCCCCGACCATGGTTGTTGCTTACCTCATGCTGCGCCATAAAATGGATGCCCGGCTGGCGGTGGCCACCGTGAGGCATAAGAGGGAAATCGGTCCTAATGACGGCTTCCTTCGCCAACTGTGCCAACTAAATGAAAAGCTGGCAAAGGAGGGCAAGCTGAACGGGGAGGTGGGCAAACTAAAGACCAAATGAAAGCAGGAGCCAATATTAGGAGCCCCTGCCCCGTCTCCTCCTCATGCCTTATACAGGCATCAGCTGCTCTTGGAGACTGACCAAACCAGCACTCGTCTGACTCACCTGGGGTATTAACAAACTCAGACATACAGTACATGCATTTATCTGTGTAGATAATTACTCCTATCGCACACACACATTCACACACACACACACACACATGTACATGCTGATTTCTTTCTAATCTTCAGTCCACATCTGTCACTGCTGCTCTCGAAGGCGACATCAGTCAGTCCTGTACAAGTATTACAAGCCGTCACCTCCTCCTTTTTAAACCCTGCACCAACACAAATGTAGAGACGTCCTGCCCGATGCCTCGATCTTAAAGCATTCCTTCAATTCCCACACGTCAAGAAGCTAAAAACTTTGCCCAGATTTTTTAAATTCACTTAATAAAAGTTGTATAAACAAGATCATAGCACAATCATTCCATAGTTTTCCACTGCCGGGAAGCAGGAGTGCTTTAATAATCCCAAATAAACTCCTAAACATTGAAGTTGAGATGTTACGTAGAGAAAATCCCAAACATTCCATGAAAAAATATAATTTCTTTGTCCAGTCAATCCTTAAAAGGATGTATCTGCGACTCAGGGGCAGATATTTGATGCACAAACACAAACTAGTCACATTTTAATGCATCTAAAATCAAGCTTTTACTGCAGGCTCTGGCCTCTAGTTTGACAGCAGTAGCTGTGCTGGACCGAGCTACTAATGTGACACGTTTCCAGTAGAACTTAATATGATGCTGTTTTCTTCACATGATGCAAAACATGTTTGCACAAGTGATGTCCCAAGGATGCCACCCATTCGCAACAAGAGGTTCCAGTCATCACGCCATAGAGTTGTCCACTGCCAGTTCCCTCATGCAGCCATTTGGCCGCTCTCCAGAACCACAGATCCATCCACACAGTTTGTCACCGAGCTCCATGTACAACATGTCACGTGTTTCACTCTTCAGTGTGTGTCATACAGTTTTAAATGGCGGACTGTATGCACACACAAGGTCAAACCACAAAGCCTTTTTTTGTCCATATGTACTAAAACATTGCGATATATGTCAATACCCAATCAGATATATAGAATGTAATCACATCTAAATATGAGTATTCAGGCTGCAGTTGTCACACAAACACACACATATATATATATATGTATGCATAATTATATATATATATATATGTATGTATATGTATATATATATATATATATATATATATATATATATATATATATATATATATATATATATATATATATATATATATATACACACATATACATTGCACACAAATAGCACTGGTAGTTCAGCCACTATGTCCCACACATCAACTACTGAACACATGGCCTGAGGCATGTCAGCATGAATCCAGACAGTTCATTGTCTCACTAGAGATGGAAATGGGAACTAGGATGTCTCACATCATTAACGACACTATTTATTCCTCCTTTGATATATCTGTATACATATGAATATATACATGTATACTGTATATACATATTTAAGTGTTGACATATATGAATGTACGAGCAATGTGTCTATAACGTGTAGGTATTCGTCAGTGCGTCTTATGTATCATGTTATATTTGTATCGCTCCGAAAAGCGCCTCCATTTGTCTGTTTCACGGTTAATTACATGTGCATTATTATTCTAATAGGATGTGTATGTAAATGTTCTGTGCAGTTGTGACATCTCTCATCACAATTGTGCAAAACTCGCTGAAGGTTTTTCCAGGCTTAGCTGGGATAATGAGGCATGTAGTCGTTATGTTTACTGGTATTTTGTACAGTTTTGAGGTCCTATAATGTGCAGTTTTGTTCATAATATCCAGCAAAATGCAGGTGGCAGCATATGATGCATATGGATGATCTTACACACAGCCTCACTGCGAACATGTCATCGTGCTCATGCATACGTTCATACTAACATCTCTTCACTTTATGCATTTTAAAGCATTCACATCACTTTGTTTCTTTCTTGGCAGGGATTCATTGGATGAGAATGAAGTTATTGCAGCTAAACTTTCCATTTCAATGCATTGTTTTTATCTGCACAACACACACACTCCCATTAATCAGGCTGCAGACTGCATTTATTTATTGCTATGCTATCAGATGTTGATAGTTGATGATTAATACAGAAAATGAATCGGCTTCTACAATAGTTTGATAATCAATTAATCATTAGATTCTGTTTTCAAGTAGAAATGCAAAACAAATGATTGTTCCAGCTTCTCCAGTGTGCAGATTTTATTTTTTGTTGTCTTAATTTATAATAAATTGCGGTTAGGACTGTTGTTGAACAAAAAAAAAGCGGCTGCAAAACACCACCTTTGGCTCTTGGAAATGATTTTCTGAGACTTAAATAAACCAAACATTTCATTTATCTTATCTCTGGTGCAGATGATTTAAATTACAGCTCTTCTAAGCAGTACAGTCAGCCATATTAGAGTTTTAGAGAAGGGTCAGTGGGAAGAATGTGTCCAGATTTGTATAAATACAGCCAAAGGAGTCATTTTTAGGCCACGTGTTTATACAACAGTCTGATCCAATAAAGTCCACTCTTTAAATAAAACCTCAAAACATGCATTGAAATGTCCAGTGGTGCAGTAGCCTCCGACTCACTGTTGGCCAGGAGGAAAAGTCAGAGAAGGTAATATCATCACAGGGAGTTGGAACTGAGGGCAGACTTTGCTGAGTAGGAACATGAGTGCAGGTGATGTTTCTCGTGGCTGTGTCATTTCCTAATTCTGGCTCCCGGTGATGGACTCAGAGCTGGGTCATCCACAGGTTGTTCCTGTCTACGCTGCCCCCCCCATCACCTGTCTCTTTCATACACTTGAAAATGTTTCAGATGTGTAAAGCTGCACAGCCTCAGTATGTATAAGCACGTGTTCGTGTTCGCGTCACCGTGTCGCTAAAAGCTGTTAAACCGGCGCTGTTCACTTAAAAACACTCACAGCTGGAGGATAAAACAAACTTTGAGCTCATTTTCCAAGTTTCGGAATCACAGGAAACAGAAATAACTTGAAAACAGGTGGATTTTATTTTAATTGTGCATTGATAGAACATTTTCATCCAGATGGTCAGAAGAGTCTCTGAGGACTTAAAAAGACACAGGGGGACCTGCTGACTTTGAGTTTTTCAAACATTGTCCATTAATTAACATTCAGCTTTTACCTCTTTGACCTGTGTGTAAGCTCCCAGCCTAGAATCTGTGTTTAATGCTAAATTTGATCATTTCTACAATTTAAGAAATGCTTTACGGTTACTCCTTAAAAGACATAACTTCCTTTAGGCAAAGCAGTGTTCCTAAAGTACTGATGGGCTCTGGCTTAATGTGCTATATCTACAGCTATCCTAGTGGATTGCAGCACTTCTAAGGAGGCTGGCTGCCATCCACGGATTATTTTCTTTATTTTAGTGCAGGAAAATGTCACCCCCTTTTTTGGATCCTCGGCAGCTTGCACCCCTGAGGTGTGATTTCACACATCTTGCAAGCACTGCTTTCTGTTTTGGGAAGCGTTTGGCGACATAAATCAGGTGCAGCTGTACAGATCCGACACAATTTTCAAGTATAATTTAGTGCATGTGTCACACTTTGCCTACGACTTCATCACAAACCCCAAACCACACAACAATGCAGTTTGCAGCGTTGAATTTTATTATATTACAAGACAGACACCAACTTCTACACAACTACATAATACACCAAGATCGTGCCAAGAGACCGACTGTATTTACGATTGTCATTGTTGTTGTATAAATGAACTGGGGTTTCATTTATTGAAATGCTGTTTTTACATTTGCCCTCCTTCTGAACTTCTACACACTTTGGTACTTGTTAAACTTTACATACCCTATATTTTTAAAATTGGGAATTACTAGTGTAAAACTAGTCAAACCGGTCCAGGATGAGGGTATATACGTCATAGCATTAACTGCCTGCACCAACCTGCTTTTTGATTAAATCACTGAGGGTTTTGGCTCCTGAGATGGGGTCTGATCAACACTAGCCGTGATAGAAGTTTTCAGCCTGCAGTAAAAGAGCTTCTACTGCGGCTACACTGCTCAGCACTGTTGCATGCATGGAGTAACAGATAAACACTGCCACCTGCTGTTCAACAACTCTAGTTTCTTTTTTATTGCATTTTAATTTAGTGATTTTAACTCATATTATAAATAGTTCACCACAGTCCCGTGTTTGCTGCAACTAAAACATCTGTTTATTTCTTCCTGAATATGAAACTCTGTCATATCAATGTAAAGCAGCTTTCTTTTGGTTTTGTTTAACAAAGTACCAGCAGTATTTTGTGGGTTTTACAGATATATTGTGTACTATCTAGAATGTCAAATGTAAAATGTATATTATGATATATACTGAGTATGTAACACACTGAGGCAGTTATGAATCGCTGCATTTTACTGTCATAATGGGCCTGTTAGCGTATATACTGTAGAGATGTTTGATATTGGATCTAGAGGGTTGAAACTACTTTTTAAATCTCCTTAATTTACTTTTGTTTGTATTTAGTGCTGTTAAAAGGACACACGTTGATTATAGGTTGAACTATTTTGCTCCACTAATGAAAAAGGCTCTTTCTTTGCACAGTAGGAAACTGAAACATCCATGAAAGTGTGATTCTCACCTACTTCTACGCTAACTAAGTCGTCATCCAGGTCGCTTTAGGATGAGTCACCACTACTGGCAGACAGACGGTAATTGTAATTCATTCATAGTGCTTGTTTAAAATTATCAGAGTTACCAAACAGGAGAGGAGGATTGTTACATCAATCGGAAGGAGCCAGGTAGACGTTGACTTACAAATAGTTTCCTGTGATTTCTGCTCCAATGTTCAGTCCCGTGTGGCGTAACTCACCAAAAAACCTGAGCTGTGTCACTGACACCTGATATCTGACATCACGGAAACTCATGTGGCTGAGCGTCCATGATGCAATAAACTTCATCCATGTGG